>NW_012267267.1:5979172-5981544 GCF_000151885.1 Dipodomys ordii
AAAAATGGAAAAAAGACATACTTAACAAGATAATATTGGATAACTGGAAAAGAATAAAAACAAATAATAAATATGGTTTATGCTTACCATTTTAGCATATTTAGTTAGAGCAAAAAATATAATGTAGTTCTAGTTTGTTAGCTAAATCTAATGAATCTTTGTTGGTTATTGTTTTGAATTTTTTTATATTATACAATTTTGAGAGCTGTCCATGTTTTTACATGTTTACCTATTGAAGAAAAATATTTATTCAAAGCATCTTATGCCCCAGGCCATATTAGAAGGAAATTAGAAGGAACTCAGCCCTCAAAGAGCTCATATCCTAGCTCTGGAAGACAAACTTGTCTATTAATAATTAGTCAGTTAAGTGTGAATAATACTATTAAAGTGTGATACTCAGTATGTCATATCACTAAAGAATGAGACAGTGTGTTTGCGAAGGTGAAGAGAAGAGATGTCACTTGAGTTTGCTATTGAAAAATGAAAGAGTCTCCAGGAGAAAGGACAGAAAGGACATCTTTCTAGCCCCAAACAACAATATTAAACAAACAAAGGAAATGGAAAGACTTGGAAAACATTATACTAAGTGAAGTAAGCCAGACCTGAAGAAACATAGGCTTCATGGTTTGCCTCATTTGTAATAATGAGAATGCGCCTATAAATCTACAAGTAAATCCCAGAGATAGTAAGAGACAAATCATTACACCTGGACACCATTAATTACACAGTAGTCTAAGCATCCGCACAGGGAGAACAAAGAAGGATATTCTTAGGAGAGGATTGCAAGGGCTTAATAGCTATGTGCATATATATGGTCATATAAAATAATGCCTATGAAAATGAACTCCAAGAAATTGAATGTTTTTGTTTCTTCTTTCCTTCTGTCTTTGGTTAATTCCGTTCTGTTTCTGTTTCTGACTTCTGTAGCCTTTGTCTTGTATATAAGTTTATCTCATTTGGGAAGGGGAAGGGGAAGTACAGAAAAGGTGGGACGAATGGTGAACCAACTCAGCAGTGAAACCCACTAGACACTATGTTGGTAATGAACTATATAACTTGGAGGGTGGGGAGGGTGGAAGGAAGTTGGGAAGGGTAAATCTGGGAGAGATTGAAGGAGGGGTGACATTGTTCAAAAGGAAGGAAATGTACTCATTACCTGACTTAGGTAACTGTAACCCCTCTGTACATCACATTTATAATAAAAATTTAAAAATCTAAAAAACAAAGAAACAAAAATACTCTCATTTATTCAGTACTAACACTGCATTTAGTACTGTTTTAAGTGAATTTACTGATTTAATCTGAAAGCAAACCCCATAAGTTATGTTCTAAAGATTGAGTGTTTCTTGTTAAAATATTTAAGATCAAAAGTCTTTCAGATGGTTTTATTTTCAATTTTGCAACATTTGCATAATACAATGAGATATCTTGAGGTTGAACCCAAGGTAACACATGAGACTCTTCTGTCTTTCACATTCATCTTATACATATCCTTTGAAATTAATCCAACATTTCAAAGTTACTTTGTATATGAAACAAAGTTTCACAGTGTGACATTTTCTTCTTAAGATACCATATTAGTGCTCAAAAAGTTTCAGATTTTGGAGCACTTTGTATTTTTTTAAATTTTGAATTAAGAAGGCTTAGCCTGTATTATTATTTCCATTTTATTGGCCAGGGAATGAAGGCTACGGCATAATAATGAAAGCTAGAGCAAAATTACAGATCCTCTGTTTGGGTTGGGATTACACTGTGAGCCTGGGTAAAGTAAGTCTGGTTCTCTGGAATTGATGTAAAGCTGTAAGTTGAATAAATAGAAAGTAAAGCTGTGGTGGTTGATTGGCATTACACCACATAGTGCCATATCTTAGCTGTGGTAAATAATGCTGCAATAAACATGGTTGTGCTGCTAGCTTTGGTATGACTTTGTTTGTGATCATTTGGGTAAATGCCCAAAGTGGAATTGCTGGGTCAGAGGGGAGCTCTATGTGAAGTCTTTTGAGGAACCTCCATACTGCTTTTCAAAGTAGTTGAACAAATTTACACTCCCACCAACAATGTAGTAGGGTTCCCTTCTGTCCACATTCCCTCCAGCATTTGTTGTTATTAGAGTTCTTGATTATAGCCATTCTTACTGGGGTGAGGTGTTATCTCAATGTCGTCTTGATTTGCATTTCTTTTATAGCTAGAGAAGTTGAGTATTTCTTCATGTGTCTATTTGGCCATTCTTATTTCCTCTTCAGAGAAGTATCTCTTTACGTCTTTAGCCCACCTATTAATTGGGCAGTTGTTTCCTTGAGGATTTGATGTTGGGAGATTTAATTTTTTGATTTCTAAGTATATTTTAGATATGAGACTATTGTCCATTGTAT
>NW_012267267.1:5984569-5987135 GCF_000151885.1 Dipodomys ordii
TTTTTCTTTCTTGCTATTGTTTCTAACATATTTATAAGATATTTCTTTGTTGCTTTGTATGTCCCTCCCCCATAGTATATTCCTTGTTTTCACTGTATTTCATGTTGGTAAAATGATTCCATAACTTCTGAGTACTTATAAACCAATTTAAGAGATTAATGAATGGGGAGAAGAGTGATATGTAGCTGTGCTTGACAAAGTTATTGAAATTCCTAGGTAATTTATACCATATATAAATCATGTGCATCTAATATGGCAGCTGGATACATGGGGAAGGTGAAAGTATCTATGGGTCAAAGAGAGGCCATTGGTAGCAAAAAATTAAAATAAACAGTTAAATGGTTCAACAAATGTTTTTATGTACATGTTTATGTTATGTTACATGTTTATGTTATGTTTATAACATTATTATTGTGAAACAAAATATGTTTCCTTATCATATGAGGTCATTTGTACATTTTCTTTTAGTAGAGGAGAGAAGATAGAGAACAAAGGCTGATAAACATTTGGTATGCACTTATATCTGTTCTATTAGCATATTCTCATATCCAATTTCAGAGTTTAGTTTTCAGCAAATTTATTCAGCAGTTTATTCAGTTATGAATAAATGTGTGGCCCTGTGCTTTAAAAGTGAACTTCTAGTTGGAAGCATCTACAATAGGTTGTTAATTGATACATTGTTGTGTTTTGGTACTTGAAGTGGTTTCTAAGAGCATGTCTGTGTTAAGCTTTTTTTCAAGAGGGATGAGAGTTATTTTTCTAGAACTATAAAACTTCTGTCATTGTAATCAATATTGTATAATCTTATACCACACTTGGATTCTATCATTGTCTAATTTTGATGGTATTATGATTTTAAGTTTTACTATGAACCTTTCTTGTATGCTACTTTATCTAGAGTCTAGGAAACTAGACTGGCTGGCAAATGTTTTCTCTGGATTTACTGCTGAAATTTTAGATTAACCTATTAGTTGTCTTACACCTCAATTTCTTCATTTATAATATTCATACAAGAGACTTGTGTTCAAATATTTGCAAATGTCACTTTAGTTAAAACACCCACTTATCTAACTGGATACCATGTATGTCTTGAGACAAAGTATTATAGTATGTAGTTCTTTGTTTCATGTATGATAGCTATGCATAAATATTGCTATCTAACTGAATCTAAACATATAAATACACACATTATTGTCAGGCTTAAATGTTAAAACAGAAGTTAATTTTTGTTTTTGAAAAGCAAGTCTGCTTTGGAATGAGCCTATATGTAAGACTCAAAGCACACATGAGTTTGTAATGAAATAAATTCACAATGCCCACACTTAAAACATGTACTATACTATAAAAACAAAATGTGATTCATTTATTATCATCTAACAATAAAATCCTAATTAACCAAGGTAATCTATGCTAAAATGCAATAATTTTCAGGAGACCGAGTAGGAACTCAATGTCTTAGAAGAAATGTCTAATTTTCTGGTGTTGTTTGGATATCATCAATATATTTCAAGAAGGCATTTAAAAAGCCAGTGTCAGTCACTGTGTAGAAGAGATTAAAAGGAACCATTATGAAGTCATTCCATCCTCTTGCACCAATAAGCTTGAAAGTCAAGAAGAAAAAAAAAACCAAACAAACATAAGAGTTGCTTCATCTATTTCAGGATCCTGCATATAAAAGCCAATATAAGATTCAGTGAACAAATGCCTGGGAAGAATTCCAGTGCCATCTAAAACTCATTTATCTCAAGATGTCTCCTAGCTTTCTTTTCCAGAATTAACAAGCTCAGACTGTGGGGGATCCCAGAATGCTTCCATGCCTCACTGAGCTGATTATCTCAGTTGTTTATACAGGAAACCTTATCAAAACTGTTTATACTCTCTACAGAAAGATCAGGGAAGACAGAACAACAACAACAACAAAACCCCAAGGTATCAGTCTCTCTCTTGGTGTCTTCACTGTCCAGTACTATCAATAAAGATTTTTTCCAATGAATTCCATATATACATTTTTATTTCATAGGGGATAACATCGGCTTCTGACTTAACCTATGAGACTCTTTAACTCGGTGTAAGCTCACCTATAAAACACAGTTGTGTTCCTAACATGCTCATGTTTAGCAAAAAAACATGTAAACTTGAGGGATGGGGGATGGGATGGGGAAAAAGCAAGTGGTCTGGTTTAAAGAGCAGTGAATTTGAATTCTTTTTTCAAGTATCTTATTTTTTTTTTTTTTTGTATTTATGTGGCACCAAGGAATTGAACCCAGGGCCGTATGCATGCTAGGCAAACACTCTACCAAGCCACATTCCTTGCATGTGAGTTTGAATTCCACTGTACCTTTTACTCCTCCCTGGGTTTGGAAAAAACATCCAATATCCCCAGGTTCCTTTTTCTGCATCTGCAAAATTACAAAAGTAAACATGCTGTGTTTTACCTCACGTTCACGAAGATTAATTGAAGTAATATAAGTAAACTGTTTAGTATAATCCCTGGCCAATGTGATGAAATTATTAAACACTTTACTCATGTATCCAGAGCTCATAATTTCTTATAACAACTTACATA
>NW_012267267.1:5992145-6073384 GCF_000151885.1 Dipodomys ordii
GTGGGATGTCCTGTTCTGGTCTGGTCTATTTGGGGTTCTAAAAGCTTCTTGTATCTGAATAGGCCTATCTTTTTGCATGTTTGGGAAGTTCTCTGCTAGGATCCTGTTAAATGAATTTCCTACATCATTAGCTTTTGTTTCTACGTGCTCCTCTACACCCATTATCCTCAGATTAGGCCTTCTGATGGTGTCTTCCAAATGTTGACTAGATCTATCATATTTCTTGGATTTGTCTTGGATAGTTGTATTTTCTTTCTCATAATATCTAGGCTGTCTTCAGTACCTGAGATTCGATCTTCTGTATAGTCTAACCTACTGTCAAGACTTTCTACTTTGTTTTTTATTTCCTTTCCTCCTAATTGGTCTGCATTGATGGCTTCAAATTCTTTGTTGGAGCTTTGTTTTAGATCTTGTATGAATTTCTTTAATTCCTTAATTTGGTGTTCAGTGTTTACTGTCAAATCACTTAGTTGATTAGTTATGGTTTCCTTGGACTCACTTTCATTCTGACATGCTTCATTTCAGCATTCCCTTTGTGGTCTCTCTCTAGTCCTTCAGCTGTCTGTTTATGGATTCCATGAATCCTCTATTGATCTTTGTCTAGTCTCATCCTGCTCACACAATTCCTGTATTACTCTTTGATTAGCTTCCTCATACCCATGCAATTCCTGTCTTTCTGTTTGACTGTTCTCAGCCTGCTCACACAATTCCTGTGTTTATCTTTGACTGTTCTCATCCTGCTCATGCAAATCCTGTATTACTCTTTGTTCTTATCCTGGTCACATAATCCCTGGTCACAAAATCAAAGATAATCTTTGATTATCCTCCTCACGCTCATGAGATTCCTGCAGTAATTTTTGGTTAGCCTCAATATGCTTGTGAAGTTCCTGTATTAATCTTTGGTTTGCCTCATCTCGCTCCCTATCATGCTCGCACTGAGTCCTTTGCAGGTTTTCAATCTTTTTATTCACCATGTTCACCAGTAGTGTTTGTAGAGCTTTTCAGGAACTCTCCTCTGGATTATTCACTAACTGTTCTGTCACCTGATTATTCTGAGTGGGAACTGAGATACCTGGACTTGTCATTTTTCTTTTGTTTCTCTGGCTTGTTCTGCCCATTTGGTATGTAAGTAACCCCAATTTTGTGCTAGAACAATATATTAAGGCAAGCATCAACCAGGGTACTGTAGTTGCACAGTCAAAATGGCTGCAGATACAATCTATTCAACATCAAACAACTATGGATTATTGGGCTAAGAACATTCAAGAGGAATTCAGCAAACCAGAAATTATTAGGTTTATGGAGAATTGTGGGAAAAAATAGGATTAGAAGGATATGGAGAAGTAAAAGGAGAGTGAATTTAACTAAGTTCTAATTCTCAGAGAGGGAAATGGATGGGACAGAATGATAGGAGAGAGAAAAAAAAACAAGAAAAAAATGGAAAAGCAAAAATTTAAATTTAGAAAATGAAACACTTAAAATTATGTAAGTATAAAGAACTGATATTGAGAAAATAAAAGGATAAGATGAGAGTTGGGGAAAGATAAAAATGAAAAATGAAAAATAAAAAATAAAAATTCTTAAAATTGAAATACTTGAAAGTTATATAGGTATAAAGAAATAATACTACTATTAAAGAAATTAAGCCTAAGAGGTTGTGAATTGAGTAATAAGTTTCTGGCTTATGTATGTACACAATGGGGGATAAGGTCTAATAATCAACAATGGGTATATATCTGGGGATGAGCAGAACAACAATTAAGTCACTCAAAAAAAGAAAGAGAAAAGAAAAAAAAGAAAAAAGAAAAAGAAAAAAAGACCAAAAGGCCAAAAGATTAAAAAAAAGTACACTCCTAAAATAAAAATTATGAATGAAAAAAAAGAAAAAATAATAATCGAAAACAATTAAAAATTTTAAAAAAGGTAGAAAAAAGGGTTCATTGATTTTTTTTTTTTTGGGTGGGGAAGAAGATCTTGTATCTCCCCTGTGCCTGTAACCAGTCTCTTGGTTAAATATCTGGTCTGCTTGTGGTGTTGGGTTTTCCTGTGGCTTGATTGGTTTCTTATGTCAGTTTGAGCAGGCAAACAGCTCTGCCTTACCCAGAACTTTGTGATCCTCCTCCCAGGCTAGTTCAGGAGACCTGCTTTGAATATCACAAAAAGGGAGATGGCTGTTTCCTCTAGTTTGGAGATGCCCTGATGAGGCTAGGTTTTGGGTAGGGTTGAGGGTTTTCAGCAAACAGTAGCTTTTCCCTGAGAGGCTACCTCCTGAGACACTCACAGAGCCAAGCCTGGAGCCATTCTCAGGGTTTATGTTTACTGAGTTTCAATTGTTTGGCTAGGCTGCTGTGGGGAGGGGCAGCCTCCGGCTGTGTTTACCAGTGAAGAAAGTTACTCCTCCATGGGCAGCGCTTTCTTTGCTAGGTAGGGTAACTTTTCCCTGTTTGGAGCTGAGCCTGGCAGGTCACGCCAGGTTCCTGTGACCTGCTAACGGCTCCAATTATGTCCTTCCAAGGCCTGGGTTGGAGCTAGGTGCTCCGCCCGGCTTTTGTCAGCATCAAAGATGGAGATCTTCTCTGGTGGTGGGGGAGGACCTGCCTTCCCACCAGGGCTCCCTGAGAAGAAGGATGTCAGGGTTCTACTCATGTTGTACTCTTGGTTCCTGGGCTGTCCCTGGTCTGTGATCAGCAGGATGAAGATTTCTGTTCCTTGTCAGTTCTTGCTGGTAGTGACTAGAATCCACTTGCATGCCGCATCTGGCACCTTTGTACCGGCCTTTTTTCTGTTGGTATGGCAGCTGTGGATGCCGCTGCAGCTGCCGCTGCAGCTACCGCTGCTGTGGTTACCAGCAAGTGCTCAGATCTGTTTCCTTGACCAAGCTGCTTGGATTTTCCCCCTCTGGCCAAACTCTCTGTACTATGATGGCACACTTGGTGTGATTCACTAGCTTAGGACTGTTCACTGGAACACTAAAACTGCTTTCTATGTGAGAGCTTGTTTAGCCTCCAGCTTCGCCTCTACCATCTTCCTCCAGTCCCTTCAACTAACTTTTTAAGAGGAGTTCTTTTCAAAGTCTTAGAATATCTCTCAGGATGTTTTCTCTAGTTAGTAACCTTCCTCATGACCTGACTGCAAAACAAAGTATAAAAGAGCCTTGAATTCTGAGTCAAAGACCTAGATATATAGCCTGGTGCTGCTTCTCAAAAAACTTATTTGCTGGGTGCCGGTGGCTCACACTTGTAATTCTAGCTGCTCAGGAGGCTGAGATCTAAGGATCGTAGTTCTAAGCCAGCCTGAGCAGAAAAGTCCCCTGTGAGACACTTATCTCCAATTAAACACTCAAAAACCAGAAGTAGCACTGTGACTCAAGTGTTAGAGTGCTAGCCTTGAGCACAAAGAGGCTCAGGGACAGCACCCAGGCTCTGAGTTTAAGCCTCACAACCGACCCAAAACAAAAAATACAAAAATCAAATAAACAAAAACAACAACCCAAACTGTTACTAATTGGTTGATTATTAGGGGGAAGAGAGTAATTTAATCTTTAGGAGCATCAACTTTCTAGTTGGCAAAGTAGATATTATTTCCCTAATTACATATGATACTTGGAAATATTAATCAGTATTGTTGAAAATGGGAACAGAAAGGTAAGCTTACTGGACAGAAAACTTACAAATATATAAAAAGCATTGTTCTTGACTTCAGTGATGCAGGTTTATTTGGTTGTTTAAGAAGAGTAGCTTGTCCATTAGCATTATTAACAATCTTAAACATTTACTTCTCATTTCTTTCATGAGAAAGGAGGGAGGTCCAGTTAGGTTAGAGACTGAGTAAGTAAAGATTAGAATAAATGGTGCCTTTGGATCTTATCTTCCTGTATGGTCATTTTTATGCTTCCTGTGGAAAGATAATAACAAGCTCATATGACTAATATATAGTGTAGTGAATGTTGTATTTAACCTTTATCTGGATGACTTTACAGCATTTAAATCAAATTACTCTCTATTTCTTGGTTATTTCCAAGAGTACTTCTGGATTAAAGCAAAATTAAAGGTTATTACTGCTTTTTTTTTTGACAACGGCCTCCTTCTCACATTATCTTTGGTCAACTTGATTCTGTCTCCTGGCAATTTAAAGGTAGGTAAAGGTTAAAACACATATTTCCAAATTTCTCTTTAAATGAACTGGTGTATCATTGGAAAATGGCTGCTAAGATAAGCTCAAATCTTCTAATAGTGAGAAGGAAGAATGATGGAAGAGGTGACATTGATCAGGACGCACTGTACTAATAACTTGACATGAGCTGAAACCTCTTCATACTACTGTTTAAAAATTATAAAACATTAAAACAAAACAAAACACTAAAATTCTTTGGAGCTTTATAGCATGTCTTCCAGTTTCTATTTAAATTGGTGAAGGTAGAATTTTGGGGAAATTGTAGATTAAACAGCTGCATTATCTGAACACAGCTTTGCAGCTCTTACTATTTTGAAGGAGCTGTCTTCTTAAACACAGTACTTTCCTGGGATTCAAGGGATTTGAGCTTTATGTCTTGTCAAATCCCCAAAGTCTAGGAAGTACAAATGTGCATCTGGAAGCTTTTTTGTTTGTCATTTGGGACAAATAATTACCTGCTTTTACAGCTCTACCTTATGCATTATGATAGGAATATGATAAAGTATGATGGGAAGAAAGTCATGTAGTGCAAAGTCACTTGATAGAAACATTCAGAAGAAAAGGAAAGATTTCTCATGTACATCTATTTTTAAAATATATCTTAGCGTTAAATACATTAATTAAATTTATATTTCATATGAATCTTAAAAATTGCCTCACCTAGTGTTTGATATTCTGTAAATTTGTATATTTATGTCCTCGATTTCTTATAGCATTCTTGCACTATTTCTTTTGCACATTGCATGATGCCTACCAAGAAGCTGTTGAACTAAGGTTCTTAATTTTTTTGTAAGATTCTGTACTTTTGTAGGACACTTAATTTTGGTTCTTATTTTGCCACTGGGATATTGTCAGTCAAGAGGGGGTCTAATAATATAACAAATGAAATTATACATTAGAAGGGAACCCACACACATTATCTGTTGAACAATTAGGATATTTCTAAAATGTGAACAGATGTATAATAGAAATTAGCAGAATGAAAAACAACCAAATTTTAAAAATATATTTGATGTAGACATAGTGAATTTATATATACTTTTGTAGTTTTATGCTAGTTAATATCACTTCATTCCAGGGCTTTCAGGTTTAAAACATTCATTGTTATTGAGATCTAAAACTTACCATTGTTTTCTTTTTTGTAAGAAGAATGAGCAAACGTCGAGTCATATCATCCTGTTTTTCCCTAGGTCCAAATACTGATTTTGAACTTCTTTGCCAGCTATTTTTGGCCAAGATTTTGCCAGTGGAGAACTTTTAAAGGTTGTTTAGATTTCAGTGAAAAGTAACCTCTTACAGAGTTGATGTCCTAAACATTTTCTGAGTTTGCAGTAGCATGCATTTGATATAGTCATTGGTTTGAATTGGGATCTTCATTTTTAACGTGTTCTCAAATTCTCGGAGCACTTAATGTTTCCATCTGGTCCTTGTAAAGGATTTTACATTTGCAATGCTGCTCAGGCTCCTGGTCAGAGTGCATCATTATCATTCCAGCCATGGCTCCTGTTTCATAGGGCAGAGACTTTGCAAACTTTGGATTTGTTTTGTTTTGTGTGGGTTTTTATTTTTGCTTTTGTCTTGCCTCTTTCTTAATCCTAGGACTAAAACTTAATGGTACTTTCTCTCCAAAAATCATCATATTGTGTGCACATGACAATAGGCTTGCTCCCCACTTGTTTCTGTGCTGTTGAAAACTGCTACCATAGAAGATGTCATCCCCCTGAGTCCAGTCCCAGGAAACTTAGCAGTGGTCATAGTTTCTCTTCACTTAACAACCTGTTTTCTGTTATCACAGATGATGGAGCTGAAGTTCAAAGCTTCCAAGAAGGTTTTGCCTATGTAGTTCAAAGTACAGAACAAGTTTGTGAATACACATATGTGGATTCTTGTATATTCTCATGGCCGTTCCTATATGCTAGACTGTGCTCTAACAGTTTCACTAATATTAGCTTCTTAAATATTTTTAATAACTTTCATGGTTGCTATTGGCATTTGCATTTAAGGATGAGGAAATTGAGACAAAAAGGCAAAAACAAGCAAAAAATACCCAAACCCAAAAATTTCAGGCAAAGCCAGAATTCAAACTCCATGGTCTTCACTATTCAACTACAGAGTTCTAAGAATCTATTCTTATTTTCCAATAATTAAATGACAAGTTCTAGTTAACTACCCACAATATCATGTTTGCTCATATTTATCACTCAATGAATATTTGTTTATTTTAGAGTTCAATCAAAGACTTTAAAAAAATAATTGGAAATAGGCAAAAATCAAAGGAAAATAATAGCAGTAACCACTGGAGAGGCTATTCTTCTTCCAGAAGGCCAATGGGATTTGTTTGGGGTGGAATTTGTTTGAGGATTCATGGAAAACTCATGCCTATGTCCTAATGCTCCCAGAATAATGCTTTGACTTTTGCATTTTCAAATATGGGAAAAAATAGTTTTTAAATCAAACTAATTGTTCTTTACTAAAACCTTTTTTTAAAAAAAACTGTAAAAATGTTAAACACAAATAACATTAACTTCATCATCTTAAGTATTTCTAAGTATGTAAGGTTTAGTAGTGTTAACTACATTCACCTTGTTAACCAGCCTCCAGTACTCTTTTCCACTTTCAGAACTGAAATGTTCTATTACATGGCTTCCCATTTTTCTTCTCCTCAAATTTCTGCAACCACCACATTTTGCTTATTCTTCCATCTGTCTATGGATGTTGGGATTGCTTCCATCTTTTGGAGATTATGAATACTACTGTTGTGAATGGGAGGCACAAATATCTTTTTGACACCAACTTTTGTTTATTTTGGGTATATACTTGGAAGATGAAGTGCTGGATCATATCATGAGTGTATTTTAAATTATTTTTGAGGAAATGACATGCTTTTTCCCTAGCTGCAACATTTGACAACACACTATATCACCAAGACTCCACCTCTGTTTTGTTCTCACCAATATTCTCACTTTCTCTTTTACTGAGAGTAGTCACCTAATGGTATGAGTTGGCAAATCAATATAGATTTGATTTATATTTCTTAATGAGTAGTAATGGTAATGATCTTTACATATGATTGTTAACTGTGTTACATCTGTTCTTTAAAGAAATGTCTATTCAAGTCTGCCTCATATTTTAAACCAGTTTGGGTTTAGATTTTTGTTTTTATTGTTATTCAGTTACAGTCATTCAGTTCTTTATAGATTTTTAGCCTAATTTTCTTATGTTTCTTTTTGTTGCTTATGAGTTTTCACTTTATAGCCAAAAAATGTCCTGAAATTTTCCTAGTGAATTTCCTTATAAATTTTCAAAAATAATTTGTGCTCTTATGTCTAGGTATTTGATAAAATTTGAGGTTTTTTTTCCTATAGGCTATAAAATAAGAGTTTGACTTCATTTTTTTGTGTGTAACTTACTCTCTTCACACCATTGTTAAAAAGGTGATACAAGTTTATTGTTGATTTGAGGAAACTAAAAAAAACATAGATATAGACCTATAGCTCGCAACTGAGAGCAATTTTATTCCCCAATGAAGATTTGACAGTATCTGCAGATATTTGGATTCTTACATTCTAGGTGGCAGGACGGGTGGTTGCTACTGGTTGACAGTGGGTAGAGGTCAAGATGCTGCTAAACATCCTATTATATAGAAAGTAAATTCCTTTTATTATCTGTCCCCTTTGGGTTTGAGAAAACCTGGCCAACATACAATGAGTAAGGAACCAAAATATTAGAGAATTCTCTGTTTCTTCCCTTCTTCCTTCTCTCCTTTCTCTCCTATCTTTCTTCTTTCCTTCTTTCTTTTTATTTGAAATTTGGTTTAATTATATGACTAGGTAGTTTTAAAACAGACTTGAATTGTATAAACATTGATCAAACAACAGAATCATAGTTTGCATTTTTTTTTTGCTTTCAGTATTGCAACACACATAGAACAAAAAGGACACAAGGTAAATTTGAGAGCTGTTAGGTACTTATATTACATGGGTCATAATAATGGTATTACACATGGTTATATTTCAAAACTCATCAGATTGTACATGTTAAATATGTATAATTAATATTTCAATTATACATGGATAAAACTGTTAAATTTATTTTTTAAAACAGACTGTCTTTTCTTACTTTAACTCACTATGACTTTGCTGATTTATATTTTCATTTTCTGTTTTCAATCAGGAAGTATATAGCTAATGGAAAGGTTGGCCAAGGGATTTGGGTCCTATTAGGTCATACAATGGCAAAGACTACAAGAATGCTTACAGACTGTGCTTATTCAGCTATTACTTCTATTTCCAAGCTTCTCAGGAGAAAAGTGCCCAAAGGACAAATATAAACAGCAAATATGTTATTTTACAGTAATACGTGAATTTATAATAGCTGGGCTATTACAGCCCAGCTATTGAACCAAGTTGGCTATTATATCCAGCTATTGAACCAAGCAGGAACAGGTAGTAATTTTATATTGGATGGTAATGGTCACGGAAACCTTATTGAGGTGGTAATCACTGAACTGACTGACTAAAATCTTTAGTCCTGAGAAAGTTTGGAACAAGAGTATTTCTACAAGAAAGTTATGAAATTATAAGTACACAGATCTTAATCTTGGCATGCTCAAGAAATAGAAATGAGCAAGGAAGGCTGATGACATAAGTTAGTGAGGATAGCAGTGGTATGATATAATAGGTACTAAATTAATGTTTCTTTTTCTGGAGGAAAACAACATCAAAGAAAAGAATTTCTTGTGGAAAAGGGAGAATATTTGAGAGAGCCTTGGAAATCATTAGTTGGCAGTTGTGTCAGCCAGCTTTCCATTAAAGTACCATATATATATATATATATATATATATATATATATATATACACACACACACACACACACACACACACACACACACACATATATATAAAACTAACAAATCATCTTATAAAAACAGAAACTTTATTTTGGCTCAGTTTTATTCTATTGCTTTGGGTCTGTAGTAACACACTACATCAAGGCAAGAGGTATAGCAGAAGGCTGTTTACTTCCATCAGCTCTTTTATTTATTTATTTATTTTTGTTTACTTCCTACTGGAAAGTGTACAATCAAAAAGGTGCCTCCAAACTGATGTATGGATAAGTAAAATATTATATATATAAAAACATAACACATGTATACTAAGTATATATTATTGTAAAAAATACTATGGACCATTGCTCAGCTATTTAAAAAGATGATATTAAGTAATTTTCACAAAAAGGAATATATCTCAAGATCATGTTGAATGAGATAATTCAAACACACACAATATATATTGCTCATTTGTGGAATAAGATCTATAAGAGAATGGCAGTAATAGTAAAATTTGTTAGGAAATGGAAAGACTTGGAGAAAATTATATTAAGTGAAGTAAGCCAGGCCCAAAGAAACATATGTTCCATGGTTCCCCTTATTTGGAGTAACTAGTGTATGTCTGGGACAAGCAGGAAATCTCAGATAAGATGATGTTAAGCAAAATGAACCCCAAGATAGGGACACAAGTGGTTTTTTCTTCCTTGCTATTGTTTCTACCATATTTTTTTTGTTGCTTTGTATGTCCCTCCCCCATCGTATAACCCCTGTTTTCACTGTATTGGATGTTGGTATAATTTAGAGGGGAAGGAAAAAAAAACAAAATGTTTAAATAGGGATACAGATTGACCCATTGCAACAATGAGATGTACAAGATGCTATGTCAAAAAATGAACTTTTCAATTTAGGCAGGGGCGTAGTTGAGGAGGTGGGAGGGATGGGATGGTAGGGGAAAAACAAAGGAAGAGGCAACAATCCTGGATAAGAAATGTACTTGTTACCTTGCTCATGTAACTGTAACACTCTGTACAGTATTTTCACAATAAAAAACTTATTAAAAACATAGCAAAACTTTCTAAGAGGGGATCAGTGGGAGGGAGAAGAAAAAGAGAGGATACTGATGATTGAAGAGGATTGAAAGATGTGATGTGTGTGTAACATATCTGTAGTATGATATTTATTATATATAATATATTCTGTGAATACAAAATAATAAAACCCACTAAGCACTGTTTGAAAAGTGTAGGAGAAACAAAGGAGGAGGCTACAATGCTTGATAAGAAATGTACTCATTATCTTGCCCATGTAATTGTAACCCCTCTGTACAATATTTTCACAATAAAAAATAAATAAAAATTAAAAAAAAGAAAAGTGTAGGAGAGGAGGGAAGGCAAGAAAGGGAATGTGATGATGGACTGGGTGAATATACTGTGTCCTTGTTTGGAAATAGTACAATAAAATCACATGAAGTGTGTGAACTTAAAATGTAAACAGAGAAGGGAAGAGAAAGAGAGAAGTCCCACATTTCCCTTGAAGAACATGCTCCAATAACCTAAGGCCTCCCATTAAGACTCACTTCTGAAGTTTCTACCATTCCCTATTAGCCTCATGCTGGGGAGCAAGTCTCTTAAGAGACATTCCAAGTCCAAACTACAGAAGGACTTATGTAAGGAATTGGTTTGTTTTTCAAGATTGGGTCATATCATTAATCATTAATGATTGTCAAGTATTCATTTATTTATTTTTAAATATCCCATGAAATGTCTTCCATATTTTAAATACTTTCCTGGGGCATTGGAAAAGACTGAAATGAGTAAGATGAAATTCTTATATCAAGGAACTCGTGATGTTTGTTTATGAAAGCATAGTTTAGTAGAACTATCCAGGTTATTGGCTATGTGACCCAAAGCAGGTTACTTAAATTCCCTGTGTATGAATGTTTCTGTCTATAAAAGGAAGATTTTACTGCAGCTATCCCATGAGATGTAAGAATTAAGTGAGTGAAGCACTTTGAAATAGTACATGAAATATAACAATAACTAACTGCTAGCTCTTATTGTGATAATTGTTTTATAGAACAGAAACAGACCATTTATTTCAGTCCCAAACGTTGGAAAAGAAGAATCGCAATTTAAGTCATCTATTCATTATCTATTTATTTAATGAATATATTCCAAGTGCCTATTTTGCTCTAAATGATACTTTCCTACTTTTTCCTAGATTATTTCCAACACTACATCTGTCAAATTCTAATACCTGCATCTTCCTCCTCAATGTAACTTCCTTAAGTGCTGGAAATAAGCACCTAGTATATATAAATATATACATACATACATACAAATATATATTCAAAAATATAAAATTATACATTTACAATCATGAATAATTGTGAATGATAGCATGTAAACTCCGGTCCAGTGAGAGTCAAAAATGCAAACATCTATAAAGAATGAAGGATAAATTTCTTTAACCAAGAGATGCAATATAGGAGAGATAAGAAGCACAGGATGTCACAAGAAAAAAAAGAATTATCAATAACTTCAAAGACTTTTTAACCTTTCCATACTTCATATATTATCTTCTAATATTCTATCTGCAACATGCAAACAGACTTTATGCTTATTTTGGTATGGCCATAAATGAATAAGTTGAGGACAATTGTCCTATACTTTCAACCCTAAGTTGGACTTGAGTTGGGGAGAAGTTAAGAGATGGACTATTCTAAATGTGTAGGGTACCTTCTGAAATAAGGAAATGTGAGCCCTTTGTGTATTTCTGCAGAGACAAATACAAACAGTTGGGGGGTGGGGGAAAATCAGGCTAGAATAAGGTTTTGTGGTTCAAGCAGGGAAGGAGGAGGGTAAATCTTTGCAATGAGATTGTACCTATGTGAATGATTTTTTTTCCATTTTTGGTAGGTATATCTAATATAGATATATAGATTTTTTATTATTCTCTCTTAAACTGCTGATTATTAGAGCGAAATTTTGAGAGCTGAGAATTTATTTTCATTGTATAACTCCAATCACTTTGTGATTATATGGGCATATATATATATATATATGTGTGTATTTGTGTGCATGTGAATGACATATTTTAATAAATATTTACTAATTATTAGATGAAGTAATAAAACAAGTTTGAGAGAATTTATATCCGGTAAGTATAGCCTAGTATATTTGTTCAATATTGATGCATTTAAATTTTTTCACAAAGGTTCCTTACTCCTCTTCTTGGGTTTAGAAATTCAGTTGAGAGTAATTATTGGCTACCTCTAGCTGGGGGCGGTGCACAAATATGAAAGATAACCCAGTATTCATGGCCTTTTATAATTATTATTCAGGAATATTCTCTAAGGGCAGTTTACATATCACCAGTTATATACAAAGACCATGTACAACATTTAACTGGCATCATTTACTATAGTTACATACTAAAACAACATACTGATTGACTCCTTGGTAGTTTACTGTGTTTTCTATAGCTCTGCATAGATCATAGTCTTAGAGAAACGGTTCTTCACTCACTTTTTCTGCTCACATGCATTAGCCATTTTCTGTGAAGGAAAACAAACATTTTCATCTTAAGTGTATGTGGGTCTGACTTTTATAATAGAGTAGATTCTTAGATTAAATATTTAAAGATTGTTCCATTTTTCCTTTCCTTGTAAATGCACAATAAAATATCACAGAATGTTTATAATAGGTAGTTAATGACTTATTATCTCATTTCAAAAGCATCTGAGCACCAAGAATCTATCAGTATCAATCAATAGCTTAGATGATCTTTAAAATAACTCACCTGAATGGGAGGTATTGGGAAGCATATTATCATACTGAAAATATCATTTCATGAAAGTATTTAAGGAAGATAATCTTAAATTAGTGGAATATATAGCCAAGATGCTAACCAATATCAATTGAGGGCCTGCTGTAGGTTGAAGCATATAACACAATGTATATTGTCATAATTTAAGGTTGAGATATATTTGTGATTTCAAGGTAAAATTCTATTGGGTGTAATTACCATAATTTCACATGTTGTAATGATTAAAAGCTATAAAACTAAAACCACCATTTTATATGTTTTTGCTGCATTGGGAGCAAGTTTTATACTTAAATTGATGATGGGAATTCTTGCAGATTTTCTTTTAAATGAATCTGTATGATGACATATAGCTGTGATGATGTTGTTAGTACTGATGAAAATTTTTAGTGCCATTGCCTCGTCTATTTCAATATCATTGCTATAATTACTAAATGTATTAGTTGTTTTTCTAAACTACAAACAATTCATTTAGAAACTAAAGCCTAATTAATTTAAAATCCTTTTAGAATATTTTATAGCTTCCATAAAGTAATTTAAATCTTCTATGCTGTTCTATAGTATCAAATATTTTTCTAAAATTATTTTCAACAGCATATGTCCTTTTTTCATTTGCCAGTTCTAGGGCTTGAACTCAGGTCCTGAGCACTGATTCTGAGCTAGTGCTTTACCACTTGAACTACAGCTCCACTTCAAGCTTTTTGGTGGTTAGTTTGAGATAAAAGTCTCACAGATTTTCCTATCAGGATGTCTTTGAACCACAATCCTCATCTGTTGGCTTCTTCAATACCTAGGTGTACAGGCGTGACCCACTGGTGCCTAATGAATATATTCTTTTGACAGGCATTGCAAACCAATATGACAGGGTGTTCCTTTTTATCCAGGAACACAGAAAACTGGATATTTATATCTCTAACTACAGATTTATATATCTAGCTATCTAATGTTCTCTGTTGGATCCCTTGTGTAGGTTTCGATGCTAAAGTATGTCTAGATTCATTTGTGGGGACTAGTTAAGTGATGAGGGATGCAGAAGTCAAATGTTAAGATATAGTAGCTAAGTGCTAGGGTTTGGATTCTTTGGTGCATAGCATTCACTCAATAGGAGTTCACTGAGGGATTGGTCACTCATGATTTACTTGCACTATACTGTAAAAATAACTTAATCAGTATCAGCAAGTATTTATTAATACACAGAGCTACAATTTCTCTTTGAAGAGATTACATTACATGTTGAAGATCAGTTTGAAATCTGGTTAGGAAATTTTGTTGCTGGTCAACAGTGTACTGGGTCAGATGAAAGAACATGTACCTACAGTGGGATGCTGTTAAGTCAGGTGTCAGGCATAATACTAGTAAAATCAGGAAAGTAGGATTCCAATGATATAGTATCATTGCAAGAACACTTAACAATACTCTTACATTGGTGGTACTTTGGAAAGTTATCAACAGCCTCTAACTTTGACATGAAATCCTACTGAGGCTCTTTGTCCTCCTAGCCCTGTGCCTACTTGATTCTTTTAATTATTCTGGTAATTATAGCACTACTAAAAATTTCTGATTAGACTGTATGATACTGGACTTCATTTTAATGCTATCTTTATAGACTGTCTGCACTGAGGAAGACAAATAGGCTTCTGAGGACTTCACGGTATTGGCATACTTTCTCTCCTAGGGAAGGAACAATTTCTGGCTGAACGAGAAGAAGCATTGCCAAGGACAAGGTGGCATATGTTCAGTTCCAATTAGTGCAATTAGTGGTAGAAACAATAAACACTATGAGAGTTTAGAGAAGGAAGTTGTTGCTGAGGGCTATAGAATTAATGAAAGATTCCACACAACAAATGGCCCCACAGTGATGGAGGTGCTAGGACAATTTAAAAGATGAGAAAGGAATTCCAGGTGGAGAAAATGGTTAACATCTAAATTTCCTTGATTTCATGGGAAGAAAATTACAAGAAAAGGTCTTCGTCTTTAAATAGCCTATAATCTACTTAATGGAGAAAAGAAGCATAGAAGCATGAACCAACATTAGAACAATTACCAGTTGCATAGTAAAAAGAGTAAGGAGGTATAGCATAAACCTAATGAAGTTTTAGAAATAAAGGATCAACATTGGATATTTAGGATTAGGGCACTTTGGTGGAACCTGTCTCCAGGTCTAATTTATAATGTCCTTTTTCTTATGTTAATACTTCACAATTATTTTGTGTGTGCTGACAAGTTGAACCCACACAGAAAGTAAAGAAAAGAAAGTAAATAAGAAAAATCCTCTTGTCCATGAAACAATTTTTGTTATACATAATCATTTATATATAATATATTTATACATATTTGTTTATATAATATATTCATAAACAATATCTATTTATATATTTATTATATGTATATTAACATTTCAGATTGAGCTTATTTTTTACTCTGGCTGCCTTCCCTCTCCTGCCTTACTTTTTTTTTTGTGAAAATACAGCGGGGTTATGATTGCATGAGCAAGGTAATGAGTACATTTCTTATCAGGCATTGTTGCCTCCTCCTTTGTTTCCCCTTACCCTCCCTTCTAATCCCCCCTCTTCACCCCTCCCTCCTGCCCCCCCCCACGTTACTCTTCACTTTTGGATGCTCTACTCTGAGGCTCTTGTTGTAAGCATCTTCCACGAATGTGGAGGGAAGTTGCATAGAGTTGCAGGGATAGTAAAATAAATAAAAAATTACTGAAAATCGTATTTAATTAAAAATCATTTCAATAGTATTTAATTTGGCCTTTGTAATGACTTTTCAGAATGTGCCTAAGAAATTAAATTTAGAATGAGTCTTTGCCAGAGCTGAAATTTTTTCAGAGGTCATCTCATTGATGCTGTAACTAATCAGATGGCCATCCAACTTGTGCCAATCTGACAATTCGTCACCAGGCTCTTGGTAAACGTTGTAAACATTTAGCCTCTTTACTGTTAAGTAACACTTAGAATGGTCATATGTTAATCTAGAAACTGTCTCTATTACTTTAAATTTATGACTTCAAATTTTTTTTCAGAAAAGATATACAAGTGGGTGATTTTGTAAATTTATCCTACAAACTTATCAGCCAAACAATTTACACAAGAAATTTTGGAGTCCTACAAATTATTAAATTATGAATGAGGATATGATGTTTTCTCTCAGTAGAAGATATACTCTTAAAGTTCTTTTGCATCAGTAGACTGATGGATAAATAAATTATAATTTGTGTTCTTTCTATCATTATATAATGGGTAAAATTTATACATCGGTTAATTTGACATATATTTGATGCGTTTGATATGTTTTTCTGTTGGTTGTGGGGCCTGAACTCTGGGCCTGGGTGCTGTCTCTCAGCTCTTTGGCTCAAGGCCAGTGCTCTATCACTTGAGTCACAGTGCCACTTCCAGCTTTTTCTGCTTATGTGGTGCTGAGGAATCAAACTCAGGGCCTCATGCATGCAAGGCAAACATCTACCACTGAGCCACCTTCCCAGCCCTGATATGTTTTTCATAAGTAAAAGATATAAACTGGAGCATAGTCATATCCTAATGTTTCTTAAATTTAGCATACACTATTTATTACATATTATATTAGTGTAAAAACCTCAGGAAAATCTAATATATGCATTTATTTAAAAATTATAAATATGAATTAGTATATATCAATTAGTCAATAGATACAATCATGTTTATATTCCAATCCAACGAAGTCCCTTCTACACTCTATTTTGCAAACTAAAGAGTAGGTGAAATTTATGTCTTTGTTAGCTATTCAAATATATAGACCCTCTTGAAAACCAGCATTTTAAATTGACCATTATAACTTTTTTCTAGCTGGCATCAAGTGATAACAATATGGTAGCATTTAAGATTTGGCTCAAGAACATGTTAGAGCTCACCACTTTTAACAAATGGCTTTGAGACAATATTGAAACACTTAGAGTACTTCAAGGAAGGACATAAGTAATGTCTGAACAAAACAGCTTATAAGAAATCTGTGTACTTTTAAAATAGTGCCACAGGGAAAAAAATCCCACTAAATTAGCACAAAGAAAGGAGTAGAAGTATGAAACAGTGCCAAATAAATTTAAAATAGTGGTCTCTTTAGATGCCTAATCACTTAGTACGCATACTCCAAAGAATTCCTGGATTTTATTAAAAATAAATATTTTCAAAGAACACAATGTAAGGTACAGAAAGACAACAATGCCGTTTACCTTTCATCCTTCCTGTTTGCTCTGCCAGTTTAGATGGCCAGACTGTAAAGCTAACAAGCTTGAAACTGGCTCATAATTCTCCTAAGACTGATGCTTTCCATATGAGTTTCTTATGCCTGTTTATTGTATTGCTGTCTTCTGAGTCTTCCAGGCTCTGACCCTGGACTGGAGGGACTTTGCTTAGGATAAACTCTTAAGTCTTCTACCAACCATACAGGATCATGATTTTAGGTCAGTTATTTGCTCTAGAAAAATTCATAGTATTAAGTTTCAAAGTTAATAAATTTGAGTTTTGTTTTTAGTTTCATTTTAGAGGAATTTATGATACATATAAATATGTGTGTCTCAGACAACATACAAATGATTAACAATATACTTTATTTGTCTATTCATTCAGCAAAATGATTTATGTTTGCTCTTCCTTTTAGCTTACAACTCTGAAAAAGAATTTTAAATATCCATAACATTTTTTTTTACTTATGCAAGCTTAAGAAATTACCTTGAGTTTTAATGACAGCATTTCTTAAGAATTTGATATCATATTACCATTGAGGGACCGTCCTTGGAATTCAGAGCTAGACTTTCTGCCTTGTCTGAATGTGGGTTCGAACTTTGTGTTTATTTTAGAAAGAGTTTAGTCTTGATAAGGTCAACAGTCTTCTTCTACATCTCTCTGACTCTGTTCCTCAGGTTGTCTGGTCATGAAACACAGATTGAGCTCTTAGAGTCAGATGATCTGTATATACATCCTGGTTTTACTATGATTACAGGGCCATAGTGTTCAATTTCCTTATGATTTTTGTTTCCTGGACTGTAAAATTGGGTTAATAATAGCACTTAGTCCATAGGATTATCATGAACATCCCATTGGTCAACACAGTAAGAAGTAATTAGGACCACAACTAGTACACACTAACTCCTATGTGGTTGCCATTACTGATATTCATACAAAGCATTTAGTGTAGTGCCTGACAGACAGTGTGTGATCCCTAAGCATGAGCTGATATTATTACTGCCAGGAACCTTACTCTGATTTCTGTAAGCCTTATTTCGGACTTTGGTTACAAAACAAAACAAATGGAAGCATGTCTTCTTAACACAAATCCATGTGCTCTTTGCTTCAGTGAACAAACCAATAAAACAGATTTGGGCAAATAGTCCCCTGAGGAAGAGTGTGTGCTCACCCTGTGAAGTCCACACGTTTGCCTGCAAAGGACTGTGTGCAGTGCAAGTATAGGAATTTGCTTTTCCCTTTTCACAGCTGTGAACCAAGATTTCCTTCAAGTAATCCTATTAGCTTATGCTCAGTGTTATTGTTAGCGTTAATGCACTTCATTTTACTGTATTGTAGTGCAGTAAAATTAAAAACTATGTGGTCAGATAGAAAGCATGTTTGAATTCGGTAGCAGAAAATTTGATACAAGAGGTCAGGGTAGAAATATTTTGAGATAAATAAGAGTTACACCACAAGCATTTGATAGAAAATTGTTTCTCATTCACTTTTGCTTTACCAAGTGTAAATTCCTAAGATCTAAAGTTTATTGACTTTCTTTCTTTAGCCTAGACACCTCAATATTGATTCAGACAACAATATTTTTGAACATTAACCTTACATTTTGGTATGAAATACAAACCATGTATCTATAATTAGCACTACTGATGAAATTATTTACTTAAATAACAAGCACAATGAAATAATATCCTTATAACTAGATTTCAAATTGTGGAAAGCTTTGAATATTTAGCTTAGAATAGACTTTAATATAATATTCAATTGGAAATTATCTATTTCAAATTCCTTCTCCACTGATTTAATGATACATGATACTTCCTTAACCTAGGAAGTACTTTCCAGCAATTGCCTTATTGTTTCTCATCAGAAATTATTATCTCTAATTGCAGAAGACTTCAAAATTTAGGTAATATAATCAAGTTCAATGACACAATTTATATTCAGACCTGAACTTCTGATTTCAAATAATACATTCAGAAATATTTAAGGTAAATGTACTTAAATTTTGATTAGAAAATTGTAGGTGGGAATCTAACAGTCTTTCTTATGCATTAATAAAAAAGGAATTAAGATTCCCTTTCTAAAGCATTATTTAGTATTCGTTTGTAGAGAAGGACAATGGAGAGGACAGGAGGGAAGGAAGTGACAAAGAATCATCATAGTTTTTCTGGGAAGAGAACTAGCTAGATCTTATTGGTGAGCATTTGGTGCCCAATACCCAAAATAAAGTCAAATTCATATTATAAAATTCATGCATTTTTTGGATTAGGAACCTACAGAGAAATTGAAGTACTTCAATGATCCATGCATTTATTTTTATGTATGTGGGTGTTTTCCCCCCTTTATTCCAGAAATGGATTGTAACCTGCAAGTAAATTAGAGAGCACTTCTTGTTTTCATTTTTAGTTATTAATTAACTGCCTGTAAGGTTCATTTTTTATTAATGTGGAGGAAGAATTGTGTTTTTCCATTGCTCTTTAGCTCTTGATGTACTCCATATGGTTTTGGTACTCACAGCTCTTCAATTATTTAAACCTATCATAGAAAACAAAATTCACCAAGTTTCACAAATCTAGACTGCTAAGTACATCTCACGGTTATTTTATCATCATTATCATCATCATCGTCATCATCATCATCATCATCATCAATAGGAACATTTCTTTCTAGTTAAATTATACAATTTTAAATTGTGTGTAAGCAGAGTTGCTTGCTTTGCATTGAAGTAGGAATATTTCTTCACCACCCATGGACTTGTTCAACTTTCCATCCCTTGCTGATGCCCCCAGAGATAAGGGTCATCCCTAAAATCCTGTGGTACTTATTGAATTAACTTTGATGAACACTAGTGTGGAAGATAAAATGACCATTTAGAAAGATTTTAGATCAGACATAAGCTGAAATAGAGCAATTTGTGTTTAAGTCATTATCTTACCATTGGCCAGCCCTGCTACATTCAATAAGTACTCCAGTCTGACTATTTCCTCTTCCGTAGGAAAGGGGATACAGTAATATCCATCTCATAGATATAGGGTACTCATAAACTCCTTGGGTAAATGGCAACACTTTTGTACAACTACTTAAAGATAGTAATAATAATATTAATAACAATAAATAACTGATTTGAGGACTGATGTAATACATTTCAAATGTATGGCCATCATCATTATTAATATCAGTAGTTAATAATGTTTTCTAGGAAGGACATAATGTGGTACTCATGGTACTTACGGATTTCTTTTTTTTGGGGGGGGGTCCAGTTGTGGGGCCTGAACTCTGGGCCTGGGCGCTGTCCCTCAGCTCTTCAGCTCAAGGCTTGAGCCACAGCGCCACTTCCGGCTTTTTGCTTATGTGGTGCTGAGGAATCGAACCCAGGGCCTCATGCATGCAAGGCAAGCACTCTACCACTGGGCCACCTTTCCAGCCCCACTTACGGATTTCTTGATGGAAGACAAAGTATTTTGAATTGAGCTCATAAAATACATAATTCATACCTTCTTCAACTCTAAAATTTATGTGAAGACATATAAAATATATTCACTTTCAGTAATGTTACAAATTATCTCCCAACATACTGCCCTGGTGAAAATCCTTAGGATAATATATAATTTTCTTTGACAACATGTACAAACGTTTCTGGTAATTTTATAAGAGCAGGATGGCAAATCTCATTTTTCCTAGTGCAAGTAGATTCTATTCTATTCTATCAGAGTCCCTTAAGAAGAACCTACTTTTCTTCCTTTTTCTTTCCTTCTCTCCAGCCCTTTCTTCTCTCTTTCATTTGCTTCTACTTGATGCCTAATACTCTGTTTTATGTATGATATAAAAAAGTGACCGCCACAATCTCTAAGGTGGTGGTTTGCCACGAGATTCTGTGCCATCTACAACTAGATAGTGCTTTTATCTCCATGCTGAAGAACTACACTTTTCAGTAGACATTCAGGTGAGAAAACTAGGGAAAGTCTTTTGACTAGACCATATAAGCAAAGTGGGTCAGAACACACACTACTGCCTTCTTTTCTGTATCCACCAGCCCTTCTTTGTTTTCATGGATTCTTTGCCACATATTGCCTGGCCCAGACTCGGCTTCCTTTTCCTTCCATACTGCTCTGGCTCCTTAGAATAGTGCACTAAACTTGAAGAAAATCATGACTTACTTGCTCCAACTCTGAGACCTGGTGCATATATATATGATGTTTCAATTTACTAAATACATTACAAGGCTACTTCTCAAAACAGTTATGGCTGTCGGGAAGTAGTATACTTGAGGATGCACTTTAGTTCTGTTTAGAACATTAGTTGGGATGTAGTGGCAGCCAGCAGGAAAGAGGCCAGAGATGACAACCAAGAGATTTCAAGAGCACCAAACTGAAAACAAGGAGGGAACAGAAGAGGCCTTCAGGTCTCTTTGTCTTGCCTGCCGCCGACACCCTGAGTGTTTAAATTTTGCCTTAAGTTCTCCATTCAAATCATCTTGTGCATCTTGGACTAGTTTTACTACTAGGCTTTTGGTTAAGTAGCATTTTTAGGGAGGGAGAAACATTATGTAGTGATTCTGTGAGTCATCCACTCCATGAAATGATATCTTGACTAACCTAGTGACACCCCAACCCTGCTCCTGACTTCCCAGCATCCTTCCCTTCATCTTAAACAGCATGTGTTTCTCTCATTTCATTTTATGTGTATTCTTTTGGCTCAATGTCTTCTAGTTTCCTTACCTTTCCTCCTGTCTTTCTTGTCCTATATTTTTCTTTCTCCTTGTTTGTGAGGTAGCTTTCTCTCTCTCTCTCTCTCTCTCTCTTTCTCTCTCAAACATTGTGCAAATCTTTAGCTATTTACTACATATACCATTGATTTTGAATGCCATGTTTAAAATCTTAACTGCAGTTATTTCATAAAGATTTATAACCATAGTTCTTGCTTAAATAAATAGTAAGTTAAAGTAAGCTAGTAATTTAAATTTCATGCTTCAAAAGAGAAAACAGCCTTTACTGATGGTTGTTGTTTATTCATTTAAAATGTAATTTAATTCTCCTTTCAACTCTGAATCAGAATATCTCAGCAGAAAAATAACCATCAGTTCTAATTTAAGCTGTTTTTTAATGTTATTAATCAATACATTTTGCTTATAATACTCCCATAAAATATTGCTGGGTTGCCTGGCCTTGAACTTTATGTAACAAAAGTTTCATGAACTTACCTAACTACAGAAACCATTATTTAAGACATATACTGGATGATAAAGGAGACAAAAAATGGGACAAAGCATCCAGATACTGAAAAATTCTGCACCAGTCTCCACCTACAAATCCATTGAGCTCATGATCTTTGTTCTCTTCCCCTTCTAAGCTTTTGTGTTCAGATTCCTGATGTATCATTGCATTGTGGAATCTGGGAAGTGGCCCTAATGCTTCCCTTTCCTTTCCTTTTCTTTTCTTTTTTATTCCATGGAAATTTTATTCCAAAGAGACTGTAGGAGAATAACTGAGAACATGAAAAAACAAACCAGATACAGTTACACTCATATTTTTATACTTTTCACCAAGAAAAGTCTTACTGCATCTTTCCAAGTCCAACAAAATACATTTCCCATGTCATTGAATTATATCAATCACATGAACAAATAATTTTGATTGTTTTCTTTGTTGGACTCTTCCTTTCTTATTTTTTTATTGTGAAAATACCATACAGAGGGGTTACAATTACATGGGCAAGGTAATGAGTGCATTTCTTATCAAGTATTGTTGCTTCCTCCTTTGTTTTCCCTTCCCATACCTTCCCATCTCCCCATTTCTCCCCCCACCACCGCATGTGCCAAAGTTGTAAAGTAATGCCTCTCTTTTCTACCTCTGTTCAGCTCCAGCTGGCCATAAAGTTTTGAACTGTTACATTTTCTCCTAGGAGGTTCCTGCATTGGACCAGCATTGTTATTGCTATCTGCTAAAGCATACCTTTCCCCTTGATGGAATGGAAGGAGGGAGGTTCTTAATCCTTTTTACGTATATCTCGACTCTTTCCAGTACGAGTCATCTCTGCTAGAGAGCATCTGCCCAGTCTACTTGGATCTTTTAGGGTATCTGCACCTGTCTTCCAATACTTCTCTGCATTGCACTCTTGCATAGTTTGGGTTATTCTTTCCTGTTAGTTGCAAAAATTAGCCAAATAATGATATTTTAGTTGAATAAAAGATTTGCAGAATTTTGTAATGATACACACACACACACACACACACACACACACACACACACACACACACAGAGTCAGTCATAGGGCTTGAACTCTGCGTTGTTGCTGCACTCTTCAGCTCAAGGCGAGTACTCTACCACTTGAGCCACAGTGCCACTTCTGGCTTTGGGTGGTTAATTGGAGATAAGAGTCTCACAGACTTTCCTGCCTGGTCAGGCTTTGACCTGAATTCCTCAGATCTCAGCCTCCTGATTAGCTAGGATTACAGAAGTGAGCCACCTGTACCTGGCTAGATAAAAATATTTTTTAGGAAGTGGTGCTATGGCTCATGGAATAGCACAAGCCCTGAGCTGAAGAGTGTAGGGACAGTACCCAAGCCCAGAGTTCAAACCCCACAACTGAAAATATATATAGTCTTTATATATCTATATATAAGTATATAGATATATATGTTAAACTTGGAGTTTCAGTAAAAATTGGTTTTACTAGTGAAAGAAAAATTATGGAGCAGAAAAAGTGGGTGACATATCTAAATTGTGGGGTAAATCAGAAAGAAAAGATAGCTAAAAAAAGACTTTGTAGATCTCTAGAAATTTTGGGTGACTTCCATGATTTGAATTGGAAAAAATTGGAGCATCCAAATAGCTGAAAGTGGTAGGGTAAAAGGGTATTAAGGTAATAAAATACAATTGGTATGCATTGATATCTGTTGATTTGTAGCAGTTCAAATTCACTGTGTAAGTGGGTCAGTCAGTCACATATTTAAAGAAACTACCTAGTTTTTCCTACCTTGTGCCAGTCACTGCACTAGGTGTTGGAATTACTGTGGTGAAGAAGATCAGATAAAAGTATGTTCCTATACAGACATTAAAGAGTATAACTAATATAGCCTTCCTTTAGATGTGTTCAAGCCAAAGTAAAATAGACAATAATCATATTCAAAGTACATACTTGGTTCAAGCTCATAATCTTAGCTACTCAGGATGCTGAGATCTGAGGATCTTGGTTCATAGGCATGCAGACAAATCCTTGAAACTCTTATCTCCAGTTAATCAGCAACTAAAAGCTGATATAGGAGGCATATCTCAGGTGGCAGATCACCAACCATGAGCAGGAACAGCTGAATAAGAACACGAGGCCCTAAATTCAAGTTCCAGAACAGGCACACAAGAAAAGTATTCATCACAATATTTAAACTATAGAAATGATTATAATTTATCAGAATAATAAAAGTATATAATTTGCAAAAAAAAGAATCATCACATCCAAATTTAATGACACATCACGATACATTGTATTTTATAAGAAAAGAACTTTAAGTCATTTAAGTATGGCTGAGGCTTGATATCTGGAATGTGGAATCAGGAGGAGTTTCCATGATAAAATAATACTGATATAAAATTTAAAGTGGCAGTGAAGAGCTGAGCCCATATTGTGGTACACATGAGCACATGGGATGCTGAGGTGGGAGAATCTCTAGTTTCAGGCCTGGTATAGCAAACACTGAATGGAAAAAAAGAGCAAACAACCATTCTTTGTAGTTTTAAGATTGGCAAACATTTGGCATCTTCTTAAAGTTTAAATCAAAATATTCAGTACCCAGAGAACAGTTGAAATGAAGAGTAAAGGGCAGGTAGGGGAGGTGATCACAGGTGGTAGAAATAAAAAAAGTGATGTAGGATTTTAAGTGAGATGATATTTGGTGGTACTTTCAAGACAGGAAAAACTAGTTGTGATTCTTTTACAAATAAGCCTCTTGAGCAGGGAGTAAGCTGGTAAAAGGTAGCTTTGGATTGTTGAATAATTATATTAGAAAGAATGCAGGACCAGGGCAGGTGGCAAATTGGCACATATGAACTCTCAGAATAATAAGGAAATGAATCAATATAACTTAATGTCCATGTGAAAATTTTTGAGTGGATTTTGATTTTTTGACACTTTCTCACTTTTACTTCACCTCCTCCTCCAAAAACAAACACCCCAACTATTTTACTTTTTGAGAATAACTCATTTCCACCAGGAAGATTTATTACTCCTCCTCCTACAGGATCCCACAGAATTCTATTTCTACCTCTGTTAGCACACATCTATAAAACATTAATTATTTATGTCCTTGCTCCCTGAATAGAACTGTTGACTTCTCACAGGCCAGGAGAGCTGTTATTTATTTTATACAAGCCACCAAGGGAAGAATTTGAACAATAATGGACACATATAGACACAGTTACTTGCACATTATTATTGGTTGATGGATGATGTACCTAAATTAATAGAAACAGAACTTGCTTTTGTGTTGATTTTATTCCACATATGCTTTGTCCCATTACTTTGCTTCTCAATGTACCTTCAAATAAAATAGTTCCTAATTTAGAGAAAGCCAGTATTTATCTTATTGGACTCAGTTGTATGTCTGAGGCACAAAGATTGGTAGCTTTCCAAGATATAAATTAATAACTAAGTTTTCTAACAGCCATCTTATTTATTTTTCAGTTAGATGAATAATAAAACATTCTTTTTATTTTTAGTGTCTGGTTCTTAATGAAAGATTTCTCCTCTCTTCTCTTTTCTTCTTTTCTCCTCTCTCTTTCCTCCATTGATCTACAATTCTATGCACACACAAAAATGTACCCTTATGCCAGAATATACAAGTTCAAATCTTGTTGGGTTCAATTAGCTCTGACCCAGATATGTTGTATAGTCACCAAACCTCAGCTTTCACATTCGGAAATGGTGAGATATTTTCCTCATCTTGCAAACTTTATAAGAGGATCAAACATAATATATGTGAGGCATGTACTAATTCATATGCAATCTATAGGGACTATTCTTGGGGATGTTATTTGGTAGCTTTGCTATGCTGCTTTCCTAATGCAATGAATATTTTCTGTTCAATTTTGGTAGAATCAATCAATCTTGGGAGAATGTCTTGAATTTAAAGACTATCCCCTTGAGATGGGAGAGTTGTGAAGAAGTAGCTGTGATTTTTGGTACCCTCCACGCCCCCTTTCCCCCTCCCCCCAGGATCTACATTGAAGCTTTCAGAATGGAGATACAATGAATTCTGTTGTTAGGGAGGTAGTTGTGCTGTTGCACCTTTTATTGTTCTAGTCTGTATCTCCATCTTTCAGCCTTCACTTGTAGTTGTGGGAGAGGATTGCTTTTTGATATGGTTTTGTGACTATTTCAAACTTATAATATGTAAGCCTTTTAAGGGTCAAGGACACTCAGGCCCTGACTATTATTGAATGAAACTTCCATACTACAGAGGAACTTTTGGGTCTCTAACAGCAATGTTCAATTCTTTCCCTTTCCTTAACCAGCAGAAAAAAGGGGGATGGAGGAACAAATGCATGCTGCTTCCCACTCCCAAAGAGAAAGACTGGAGAGGGAGTAGGTTGGATGTAACAATTGGTTGCTGCATTAAGAAATTGAAATGACAGGTGACACTTTTTTCTTTTATAAACCAGGCATCCAGGGGGAACAAAGTTGCTTGCTTTTGTTTCTTTTTAATAAGCAGAATTTGCTGAGGTACAGGGTGGGTAGACACAAATGAAAGTCTAGGCATATGCAGTTTTATTTCTAGTACAGTATCAAAAATACATAATCCTCTAGTATTTAAGAGTTTTGGGGATGCAGTATCCGAGAAGCAGCTTTACAAAGGAAATGAAAGGTTTTTTTCTTTTTCTTTTTTTTTTAGGGAGATGCCAGTTACAGAGGAATTTGGAGTATAGGTCTATTAAAGAGGGCTTCACGTGGTGATGTATGAATCTCATCAGGTAGTCAGTTTTGAACCCAAAGTCTGGGGGAAGCAGAGGGAGCAGAAAACTTGATTAAACAAAATAAATAGAAAAGCAAAAATAGTCTGCTTGTTTCCCACTTGATGACTTTAAGATCTTACATGTCTGATGTTGGCTTACTCCTCTCCTTTTCTTCTAAACCTTTCATCTCATCTTTTCTCAAATTAGAAAATGTAGGAAATGCACAGGAGCTAGGGTGTCTTCAGGTGATTTCTTGCTGAATTCCTTCTTTAGAACTGATCCATCATAATACATTCTAAACAGGTGTGGGTGCTGGTAGCTAGTTATTTATTGAGTAAATATCTAGGCAAGTATTTATATACTGCTTCATTACTACATACATAATGGAAATATGTTTCTCAAATAAATTTTCAAATGAAAGATATACTGGATTTGAGAACAGAACAATAAATTACAGTCCCTGATTAGGTAGATAACTGAAGCAAATAACTGAGTCAAACTAACTTGAATTCAAATACTGATTTAATCTGCTTCGATTAAAAAATTACTTAATCTTTCTGAACTCCTTTGCCCCATCATGTTCAAGCTGATAATGTTACCTAGCTCAAGTTGTTTGAAGAGTCAAAGAGGGGAAATCACTATGACCTCTTCCCAGCATACAATAGGTGCCAGGTGAAGCATCATTGATTGAAAGATATGCTTTTTATGGTTCTTTATTTTCCCTTTGAGATTACTGAGACAATGCCCTATAGAGATGCTGTAGGGAACTCTGGAGCTGAGCTGTGAGACCTGGAATGGGTTAAGCCATTGGAAGTCCTTCTTAAATAGCTGAGAAGCTGGGCCCTGAAAAGATCCAACAGCCAAGGCAAAGCAGAGGTCCAAGTTGCTACCATAGGTGTGAGCTTCTTTGGCTCCAAAAATCTGAGACCTTGTAGATAAGATGAAAGTCTATGTTAATGTTGGAGTGTTTACTGCTTTCCTCCACTTCCTAGGAAGAGGAAGTCAATTATCACTTGTATGCAAACTATGTCTCATGTTGATTGTAACTTGGAAAATAGATTCATACCCTAGTTTCTGCTTGTTCCTGTAGACACCTGCCCTGTACTGAACTAAATAAAAAGACTTGTTAATGATATCTTGGAATTCAGATACCCATGATGAGCTCTGGGTCCACCCCAACCCCCAAACCCAGGGGTTCGGGGATGGGCTTTTCTTATTTTCTTTCCTTTGTCAGTTCTTCCACCCAGTATCATGTTGTTTCTGGTCTCCTTTAGCAGATTAGGGACACATGTCACTCTTTTGAGAAAGGGTCTCACTTTCTACTCAGGAATGTGCCTATGTACAACATTACTATTTAAGACTTTCCACTACAACTGGAAGGATAATGTGTACCTTATGCCCAGCTTCTTCCATTGAGGTGGCATCATGCAGCCTTTTCTGCCTGAGCTGGCTTATAACAGAGATCCTCCTGATTTCAGCCACTTACATAGCTGGGATGATAAGAATTGGTTGAGAAGGGATCTTGTGTATATTCCTGGTCTGGTCCCCAACCATTATCCTCATTATGTCAGCCTACCAAGTGGCAAGAATTATAGGTGTGAGCTATCAAGCCCAGAAAAGGTAGAGTTCTAAAAGCAGAGTATTTCAATGGGTTTTGAGTCAGTCTGGATTTAATAAGACATTTCTCTGGCATAGAAAAGATTTTGATCTGTCAAAGGGTAGAATATTTTATTGAAAGACTAATCATTATTTTAGAATAGCAAAAAGTAGAAATAAGTATTGTCAATACAAAAATAGATTAGGTGTATTACTTAAAAATCTTTGGTTAGGGGGCTGGGAAAGTGGCTCAGTGGTAGAGTGCTTGCCTTGCATGCATGAGGCCCTGGGTTCGATTCCTCAGCACAGCATAAGCAAAAAGAAAAAAAGCCGGAAGTGGTGCTGTGGCTCAAGTGGTAGAGTGCTAGCCTTGAGCTGAAGAGCTGAGGGACAGTGCCTAGGCCCAGGCCCCACGACCGGACTCCCTCCCTGCAAAAATTTTTGGCTATCCAACACCTTTCCAATTTATAACCAGTAGAATGAACCTAACAGACATTGAATCTTGGCACTTTACTCAACAATAGCACTATTCTGCACAGTGTAAGCTATTATGTTTTCTATTCTCTTACTGTGTGAAGTTAACATTTTTCCCATGAGCCTGAGAATATAAAATGATGCATTTTGTGAGGTTAAAGCTATCTACCAACTTTAAGAAGATCTCATAGCCAGGCGTGGGTGGCTTCACATCTTTACTCCTACCCAGGAGGCTGAGTTCTAAGGATCATGGTTCAAATCCAGATGGGGTAGAAAAGTCCATGAATCTCTTACCTACAACAAACAACCAGAAAACCAGAAGTGGCACTGTGGCTCAAAATGGTAGAGCACTATCCTTGAGCAAAAGAGCTCAGAGACAGCACCCAGGCCCTGAGTTCAAGACCCATGACTGACCAAAAAAAAAAAAATCTCATAAAGAACAAAGGTATACAGGAGGATCAATGTGCCTACTGTGTTGTTGCCTACTAAGTGCTTTTGTGGTATGTTGGGGTAGAGGGGGAAACATGAATTAAGGCTAAACTTATTTTTAACAATAGCTCTTTGAAGCTTTCAAAATAGAAGAGGAAATTAAAGAACACTTCTCTGCCTTTTTTTTTTTTTGGCCAGTTATTAAATAAGATAAGGTGAAACGTCGAAGTCAGCTGTTGGATTTGTTTTTACTAGTTCAATCAATCTGTGTTAAATCTTTGAGCAAAAACTGGTTGAACAGCTTACATGACAGTTATTCAAATAAATGGAAATTTTCCCAAACTCATGCTGGGTAGAAGACAGAGGCCCTTTTTAAAACAGCGCAGAAGTCAGCAGTTTGGGTTTCATTGAATTGGTTTAGTGGTCCATATGGAAACTTAAGGGCAATGTAAAAACGAAACCTTTTATTGCATCCACCTGAGAGTGGCAGCTAGTTCAGAGCTCTCTGGTAAGTTTCCCAGAACCCTTGAGATATTTTTTCCTGAAGAATTGGATTTCTTTCTAAACACCAACAAAACCTTGAAAATCAAACTTACAGAAACTAATTTCTAATGTGAGTAGGACAGAATCAGAGCACACAAGGAACAGAATTGGGGGCTGCAGTAAAGCATGGATAATGTAATTTTAAATAAACCCAGAAACTAAAAAAGACTTCCATAAACCTTGGCTATGAATCATTGAAGGTCTATCAAATATTATACTGATTTTAATATGTATTTTCTCATTTAACTTTCTGACCATCTTTATGGTGGTAAGAATTTTTTTTTCTTACTGGGAGTTGAACTTAGGAACTTGCAGCTTGCTAGGTAAATTCTCTACCACTTAAGCATCTCCAACTGCTTTATCTAGTGATTATTTTTTATGTTAAGGACTTATTTTTAAAAATGATAATTTTCATCCAAAAACTGATTATTTGGGGTAATCGGTAATCTTCCTACTTGTGTTTCCCTGTGTTGCTGGAGTCAGCCAGTGGTTGAGATGGAATATGGCAAACATTTATTCCCAAACTATCCTTGAACTACAATTCCTGGATCTCTGCCTCCCAGGTGGCTCGGTACAGACTTGAGCCACTATGCCTGACTTGGTAGGAATTACTTTAGCCCTGCTTTAGTTGCTAATGGAACTGATGAAAAGAGGCATAGTGTCTTGCTACAAGTCAAATAATTAAAACCTAAAATCAAATCCTAGGCATGTTTCTACCTGTTTTTAGCATCTTAAACTATATTTTGAGGTATGTATAATTTATATCCTAGTGGTTATGAATTTACAGATTACAAGGGTAGGTTGAGCCATCCTTAAAATATTGACAGCTTTTCCCCAACAAATTATTATAAAACCTGTTCATGCCAAAACATTTGCTATTCCTTTGACCAAACTTACACATAATTAGATGTCTGTTGTGAGATGCAAAAGCTTATCTTTTAAGGGAAAAAAAGATACTAGATTTGAAGATTGTCCAATGCATCTGATTTTTTTTGTGACTTGAAAAGCTTGCTGTTTAAATGACTGTGGCAAATTTATCATAAACTTGGCATTTTTAGGTAAACATTTGAATCATTGGCTATGGTTTTAATTAGGTAAACATTTCTGGATTCATAATGAGCACAACAGTTTAAAAAATCATGATAATAAAAACTTAATTGCCTAACACAGTTGCATTAATTTATTTTATACATTATGAAATATAAATGAAACACAACTAACACCAAACTCATAGGGAAAGATTTTATTTTTTGAATTTTAGATAAAGTCCTCTTCTTAAAAAAAAGATATACATGTTCCTGCTTTATGTATGATGTACTTTTTCTGGAACTTGGGGACATTATTACATACACTAGTTATTGAATTACTCTTTTAACTGATGATGATGATGATGATGATGATGATGATGTGTGTGTGTGTGTGTGTGTGTGTGTGTGCGCGTGCGCTAGTGCTCTGCTATGACTACATCTCCACTCCCAACCTTTTTGGTGGTTAAAGAAAGTACAGAAAGATGAGAGAGAGAGAGAGGGAGAGAGTGAGAGAGAAAGAGAGAGACAGAGAGAGAGACAGAGAGGCCTACAGCCATCTGCAGAATGAGAATGGAATAATCAATCAGGCTCTGCAAAGAAACTAGTCTTGATTCTGTCTGGGATTGGTTGCTTCTGCAGTATGTGATGTTAATTAAGTTATTCTCTAACAATGTAACAAAAGAAACACTTGAAAGGGACATCACTAGAAGCAGGGAAAAAAGTTTGGGAGTGACTGTCATCTAACTGGATATGCTGAAGATTTAGCTTAAGAATAGAATAGGAGACCATTCAGAGGAATATTTATTAAATCACCTATGACATGAGAATGTTTACACAGAGCAAGAACAAATCCAGGTTTTGTGAAGCCTAAAATATAATAAAAATTAAGAAAAAGAGAGTGAACAAAATGTCACTAGGTCATATACTTTAAAAATATATCAAAAGCCACACACTTCATAACCATCCAAGAAAAGAAATGGATCCCATTTAGAATAAACTAAATGCATCATTATCTCTTTCTCAAACTGTTCATATGGTATGACATGAAGAATGTGACAGATATTCAGATGACATCAGAGTTCAATGAAAATGAGGAGAATGCAACAAAACCTTTTGTTCTGGGTAATAAATCAAGCAATATGTCTAGTGGAAATTGAGTACAGATATAATGTTTTTTCTTATTTATTTAAAATATTTTCAATTTTTTCAGGTATATACTAGATTAGAGGGCATTACATGGTTTGGATCACAGAATAGAACAATGACTATAATTACTAATTACAAAAATGAAGGAGGGTATTCAATGAGGAAATGTAACCTTGCTTTACCTTTACACAGGAACACATTTTTTCTGTGTTATTTCTGTCCCTTGCAGAATGAACTACCCAAAATACTCACATAGAGAAGGTTTGGTAAGAACCAAAAATGTAAAACTCATAAGAATAATTGCAGAAAATTTTTTGTGAACTTCAATTAGACTATTTCTTTTCTTCTGGTTCTGTAGCTCAAACTCAGGGCCTGGGTACTGTACCAGCGTCTCATTTGCTCACGGTTAGCACGCTAGCACTTATGCCACACTGCCATTTCTGGCTTTTTCTGAGTAGTTTATTGAAGATAAGAGTCTTCAGGACTTTTTTTCCCAGGCTGACTTAGAATGACAGTCCTCAGATCTCAGCCTAATGAGTAGCCAGGATTACAAATTTGAGCCACCATACCTGGCTTTTACCTAATTTGAGGCATATGCACAGAAACAAGATCATAAATCTAAGAATAAACAGGATTTTGAAAATTGTTATACAGAACAGCAAATAATGCCCCCATATTTTTACTATGATTTTGTTTACATAGCTCATACAACCAGTATTTTTAGTGATAGTTTCTAGGTTTGGTGAAATAGGGCATTTATGAATCTCTCCTTTAAAGGATGGTATAGCACAGGAGTCAAGTGCAGTGACTGGAGATTGATGAGTGAGTTGGACTTGAGGCTTTGCTACTTGCTGGTTGTACTTACCCTTGTGATGCCTCAGTTATCTGTTAAACAGCAATGATAATGCTTATCTTGCAAAAGTGATGAGTGCATGCTATGTATCAAAGTACAGAAGGATTTAGCTAGGCACTGGTGGCCTATGCCTGTAATCCTTGCTACTCAGGAGGCTGAGATCTGAGGATTGTGGTTCAAAGCCAGCCTGGGCAGGAAAGCCTGTGGGACCCTTATCTCCAATAACCATCAGAAAACCGGAAGTGGAGAAGGATTGGGATGGGGGGAGGGGGGAGGCTGGGAAGGGATGGGAAGGGTAAACAAAGGAGGAGGCTGCAATGCTTGGTAAGAAATGTACGTATTATCCTGCCCATGCAATTGTAACCCCTCTGTACAGTATGTTCACAAATAAAATAAAATAAAATTAAAAAAAAAAAAGAAAATATTACAGGGAGGAGTAGGGGAAACACTAGGGCTCCTAAGCACGGGTTGAAACTTCTTAAATAAAGATCCAGAATCACATCAACTCAAAGAAAGACTGGACAAATGGGATTATATTACACTGAAAAATTTCTATGTGGCAAAGGACATAGTTAGCAAGATAAATACAAAGGCCACAAAATGGGAGATTTTGACTAGTTATGCATCAAACAAGGGCCTCATATCTAAAATATACTTAGAGCTCAAAAAGTTAAACACCTCAAAATAAATAATAACCCAATAAATAAATGGGCTTAAGACTTAAAGAGAAACTTCTCAGAAAGAGAAGTAAGTATGGCCTATAGTTACATGAAGAAATGTTCAACATCTCTGGCCATAAAAGAAATGGAAATCAAAACAGCACTGAGATTTAACCTCACCCCAGTTCGAATGGCCAATATCAAGAAAACTAAAAATAACAGATACTGGCAGGGATGTGGCTTATAGGAAATGCTACTACACTGTTGGTCAGAATGTAAACTTGTTCAACCCTTCTGGAAAACAATATGGAGGTTCCTCAAAAGACTAAACATAGAGTTTCCCTATGACCCAACAATTCTACTCCTGGACATTTATTCAATAGACCACAAATAAGTGCACACAAAAGCCAGCAGCACAACCATGTTCACTGCAGCATGAAATGATATGGAATCAACCCAGATGCTCTTCAGCAGACAAATGGATCAAGAAAATGTGGTATATATACACAATGGAATTCTATGCTTCCATCAGAAAGAATGATATTTGCACCATTCATAAAGAAATGGAAAGACTAGGAAAAATTATATTAAGTGAAGTAAGCCAGACCTAAAGAAACATAGGTTGCATGGTTTTCCTCATTTGTTTTAATTAGAAGTGCCTATCTACAAGTAAACACATTGGATGGTAAAAGCAAAAAATTATACTTGGACATAATAAATTATACAGGATTCCGAACATTCATATAGTGAGACGAAAGGAAGATATTCTTTGGAGAGGATCACAAAGGCTTAATAGCTATGTGTGTATGATCATATGAAATGATGCTTATGGAAATGAACTCTAAGAAATGGAAACAGGATGTTTTTTGTTATTTTGCTTCTTTTTTTCCCTCTCCTTTGTCACTGTTTTTGCTTTCTGTAACTTTCGTCTTGTGTGTAATTTTATCTTTTTCACAGAGGTTAAGGGGGAGCACAGAAATGGTGGGATAAGTGGTAAACAAATGCAGCAGTGATACCCACACTAGACACTATGTTGAAAATGAACTATACAACTTGTGGGGGGAAGGAGTTGGGAGGGAAAAACAGGGAGAAAATGAGAGAAGTGATACTGTTCAGAAAGAAATGTACTCATTACCTGACTTACATAACTGTAACCCCTCTGTACAACTCTTACACAATAAAAAAGGAAATAATAACAAAAAAAAAAAGAAAACCGGAAGTGGTGCTGTAGCTCAAGCCATACAGTGCTAGCCTTGAGCTGAAGAGCTGAGGGACAGCACCCAGGTCCAGAGTTCAAGACCCATGACTGACAAAAGAATAAAAAGTACAGAAAGATTATAGAAGTCTTTAACAATTTAAGTAGAGTAATATATAAGTGCTCTTTGTTGTTGTTACTCAAAGAAAGGAGGCCGTTTTTCTTAGAAGTTTCTGTACAACTGTGCCAGTCTTAGTTTTCAATGTTATTCGTAGTTACTCTGCCAAGTATGCTGAGCTCAAACCCAGTGTTCCGCAAACTGTTTTTGACATGGGTATTTCGAGATGTTCTTGAGCTATTCACTGAATGTCGAACTGAATTAAATGTTTTAGAGGTGGCAGAAATGTCTAGATAATTTTGCATACTTTATATCCATAACTGTTTCTCTAGGAAGGGCTTCTGAAGATGGTTGAGCAATAATTATAACACCAAAGACATATTGTTAAGTTGGACCTTCACTAAAATTGGCTAGAATCATTGAAGCTAAGATTTTGACCTCTCTCTTTTTTTTTAAAGTGGTGCAATATCAAAATCCTTCACTAAATGCATTCCACACCAACATTAACTGATCAGTCCTGCTACAGAAAATATTGCTTGTTTATTTAGCAGTTGTGATCTTGTTAGTACTGGTGATGGCCACCTGTGGGTGGGAACAGGGCTGTTGCCTGCTCACTGACAGATGTATCATCTCCACAGGGTCTGCACATAAATTCTGCTCTTTGCAATGTGATTAGAGTTGTCCTTGGCAGACCATGGCTACTTGAAGACTTTCCTCCAGATCCTCATGTATTTGTTGAATCTGGGCAACTTGTCACTTAGGCAGAGAGCTCACTGTCCTCTTCCTGCGGCGCCTCTTGCACAGTCCTCTGAGCATAAGGCTAAGGTGACTGCCACTATCACTTCTATTGGCTTTTGATCACTAAACTTCCACTAGCCAATCATCACTTGTATTTATGAGTAAACTTTTCCTTTGGAGCCACCCCCATACTCCAAGGTTTCTAGATGAGCTGTTTCCTGACAGCTAAGGAGCAATCAATTCTGCCATCCTCCTACAGAACAGTGAATAATCTTTTCTACAGTCAATAATGCAGGCTCCCACGATCATATCCTCTTCTGACTTGGGGGTGGTGGTGAAGAATCTTGACCAGGTCTTATTTGATTTGGGAGAGGAGAAAAATATTTATATGACATTCCGTGTTCTTGGTAGTAATTATCTGAAAGACATAACTTCCATGTTAGACATAATTTAGAAAGTGGTTAAGGAGAAATAAACCAAGGGGCCTATGGAGAGTTAGTAATAAAAGGAGGAATGAGATGGTCTGGTATACCTCCTTTGTTTTATACTTATGTAAGCTGGGGAGGGCACCACTAAGCACACAGTCAGGTGCAGCAATGACACTGGAATAGAATTTCAATTCGAGGTCCCCTGTTCTTCACTGAAAAGTTCCACACATTTCTGGTTGAGATGCTTCTTGAGACATTTAAGTTTTCACTGAAGATGCCAGAGGGCATGCAAAGATCACTTTTCGCACATCAGTATGTCAGTGACAGATTAAGTGAAGAAGGAAGTGTGGAGTCCTCTATTATTAACTTACACTGTTGGGATGAGAGGAGAAAACTCCTAATGATTTATCTCTAAATCTTTATCTATATGTTGATTAAACACTATAGTACTCAATTGCCCAATTGAACTGCAGAGCATTTTACTAGATTCTCCATACCTTATATTTGCATTAATTTTAAAACATCCATTATTTGTGGATAGTAGAAATAGCATAAACCTACAACAAGGAGAGTAAATACTACATTAAACTCTACTATGAATCTAAAGCCTGTCATGAAAAAGTCATGTCACTTTTTGCCTCTGGTATCTTTTGTGTATAATGGGGACAATGATCTAAATGACCTCATTTGAAATTCATTTCAGTTAGTCTGAAACTAAAACTACAATCCAAGTGACAAATGTCATTTCAACAATCCTCATATATTTCATTTATTTTTAGTGCCTGGTGTTTAGAGGAGGGACAGTGTAGGGGTTTGGCATGTGTGTTAATAGAGTCAATTGACATACTTTAAAACAGGATTATAGTTTTAGTTGCAAAAACACATTTTCAGAGTGCTCCACAAAATAGTGAGTCCTGTAGACTTATGAGATTGATATCTAACTCAAAAAATTAAACAATATAGGTTTTATGTATATTCTTGCTTAACAAAGAAACTTGGAAATTTGTTTCCATAGCTCTTGTGTTCAATTGATTATATAATTCCATATTTGAAAATCTATTGTTATAAATGACTCAGCTGCCAAATGATTTATTGAACCAGTGACCAGTGGCCGGAATGAATCTCTGTGCAGTACTTTTGTCACCATGACATTAATGACATCACTTAGTGGAAATAGAAGCGAGGATTTTGAGAACAAAATCCTCATGACTTCCGTGCATGACCCTATGAGAACCTAGGGAATACTATGAAGGTGCAAGCGACTATGGAGATTTCCTTGTGTATATGTAGCAATGTCACACACACAAACAACTAAATATTGTATTTAGATGTTTCTACTAATATATGAGATTCATTGTGCCCTGTAGATACTGGGAAGTGTTGATTGACCATTAAATTGTGAAGCTATCCTCTAGTTTTAAAGCAATAGCTTTAGATTGTACTGTAAGCATGTGGACACACAGGGCCAATATACATATGCTAATGATCTGTACTGAAACAGACCTTTGTTTAAAAAAAACTTTCGGTTTTTCTTATCTCTACCTCATTAACTAGAAATGATAGAAGAGGGTATCCTGTATGGGTATGTTAGTCTGTGATGTTCAAGATTCATGAGGGGAGCATCGCTGTTGCTATGGAAACTGGTGCTGCTCTAATCAGGGACACATAAAGGCAAACTGAAAACTAAGGACTGGAAAAACAATAAGAGGAATGGAGCCATTCATGAGAATGTGCATGAAGCCTGCATTAGGAAAAGTAAGAAGCGGTGGACATGGGAATCCAAATATTGAATGTTGCCAAAGAAAATGTGGACAATAGTAGCCTAACTTGGGTGATACAAAAAAATGATGACTTTCCTACTTTCAAAAGGTAAGTATTTTTCTAAATTAAGTATTTACTATTTTTGACATTAAAACTACTTTTTTATTGTGAAAATACTGTACAGAGGGGTTACAGTTACATGGGCAAGATAATGAGTACATTTCTTATCAAGCTTTGTAGCCTCCTCCTTTGTTTCCCCTTCCCATCTCTTCCCATCCTCCTCCCCCTCCCCCCCCCCCCACCAAATCCTCCCGGCCCACCCTGCCCCCATACCAAAGATGTAAAGTTCTTTTTCGACATAACGACTTGTACATCTCATTGTTGTAATGGGTCCACCTGTATCCCTAAAACTACTTTTTTGAAGGCTTTCAAAATTAATGAGAAAACACAGTAAACATTGGCAAATGCTAGACTATGAACTTTATTCCCAAGTCTTAGTACTTGAGATAAGTTACTTGTCTTTAAAACAAGGAAAATAATATGATGGTCACAAATACTACCTGAGTATTTAAAAGGAAAATTTAAACTCTATCTGATAAAGTGAGCATTTTTATTTCAGCAAAAAGATTAAGAAATTAAATCCTGGAATATAAATAATTAATCTTGGCATTTGGAAATGAAGAAGAGGAGGTCTCTTCCTTGGTTTCTGCCTCTGAAAAGGAGAATGTGGTTTATGTTTGAAAACTTTGGATTGAAGTAGAAAATATTTATTATACACACATAAAACTTTTAACTGAATTATAATTTACAAAATAAGTGAATTAATAGTTCAAAAATTTATTTTGGAAGGAAGGGGTGACACTGTCCAAAAGAAATATATTCTTTATGAGTTATGTAACTAACCTTCTGTATATTACCTTTAAAATAACAATAAACATTTTTTTGAAAAAAAGAACAGAAGTTAATTTGGCCTTCTAATAGGTTTGATATCATTTAGTCATTTGGAAATATTGACAAAGTAAAATTCATGTTAATATATTCATACTGTGAATGGCCTATAGAAGGTGATGTTTCCATAAAATTTGCTATAATTTCTAGAAAAGTTTACCTGTATATAAATTATCATCAAAGAACTTCATGACATGGTGATAAGCTATTTATAGACCTCTCTTACAAATCACTTCCTCAGCCTGTAGTTACTAGCAAGAGTTATGCCATCTCTCCAAGGTCATATCTTCCCTACAGTAGCTACTTTTATAGTTGGTAGAAGTGGACCTCTAAGCCATCTTGGAGCAATGTGGGATGACTCTGACCTCTTGTGATATTGGCCAAAGTTGTAAAAAGGCTTGTGATAAGGCTTTTATTGTAACTCAGTTTCTTCTAATGTCAATCTCAGTTTATTCTCCTCCTTTCCACGTGTTGAGCCCAAGTATACTTTGTGTGTGTGTGTGTGTGTGTGTGTGTGTGGCATACGTGCTTTGTGGTTTGAACTCAGGACCTTGTACTTGCTTGGCTGATGATCTACCTCTTGAGCCACACTTAAGCTCTGCCTTTTGCTAATTATTTTAGAAGCAAAGTCTAAGGACTTTTCTTCACTGGCTGGCTTTGAATTGTGATCATATGTCTTTTAGTGTCCCAAATAGCTAAGCTTATAGATATAGCCACCAGAGCCAGCACTAATAACACTTCTTACTAAAGGTTTGTATGTCAAATTCCCTCTTAGAGTCTTGATTTCTGGAGAGCCCAAGAGCAGATACTTATTTCTATTACAAGTAAATTTCCATGGCGACAAATTGTTTTGTCCATTTGAAATATCAATGAATTAAATATCATTTTTCAAATACATGTATGCTATCAAATTACTTATAATAATTGCCTTAAAATTCACAAAGGAAAGAAGAAAAGTTTACAAAATTTTGGTTTTACAAGCAGAATCTTGATTATTAAGGAGCTTTCAGACAATGTGAAGCCCTCCCAAAGAAATGATCATCTTTGTGATATCTGTTGAGAGGTATACGAAGGGTACATACAGCTCCAGCAATTCTGTCAACTTGTAACTGTGCTACAGATTTATCAAATTAGAGGGTGATTTCTGAACCCTAGAATACTAAGCAGCTCTCCAGGATGAAGTGAGTATTAGCTAGGCTTCCTGTGAATATCTGGGAGGCAGGAAAACTTCCTGTGCTTTTGGGATTACACATTTGTTCCTCCTTCCTCATGAGCACTAGAGGTGATTTCAGTATTTCTTAGGCATTGGAGTCAATAAGATGCCATTGGGTATTGTACTCTAGAAAATAATGCATTATTTCTCAGGCCATTTTAGCCTTTTCAGTGTGGGAAAATAGTGTGTTCATTGCTAAATGTATGGCCTGGCTTTGTTCTGCATTCCTTTCCTATCTAAGTAGATATTGAAGTAGTTAACATTTGTTTATCTTTCCTCTCATACTCCTTAGCATATATAGCTACTTTTATATAAATATATTAAATGCTTTTTGAAAGTTTGTACCAGACATGTTTTTATATTCACTCACTAAAAAAAGAGCATTATGCAGTAATCTCACTTGATTTTTTTCCTTTTTTTAATTGTCAAGGTGATATACAGAGAGGTTATAGTTACATAAGTAAGATAATAAGTACATTTCTTGTCAATCTTGTTACCCCTTCCTCATTAATCTCACTTTATTTAACCCTTCTAATTACTCTGTGAAGTAGAGATCATCTTGATTTTCAGATAGGAAATATTAGGCAAGTCAGTATAGATTTATGGCATGTTTCATTCCCTCTTCTCCCATAAGCCACTCTTGAACAACATTTTCTCATGTGCATATTACTTTATCTTCACTTTCCCACCTGCGACTAAAATACATGATATAAATACTGAGCATACACAGGTACTTCTCAGCTGCCTTTTCTGACATGGCTCCGCTTAAAGACACCCTTTCTCTAGATGTGACTGTTTCCCTTCTTCCTTCCCTTACAGTGCCTTAAGTCACTTGTACTCTATCTATCTCACTATTATATAGTACGGATCACAATGGCTTAGGATTTGAGAAACTAGGAACCCATTAGACCAGTGCTATGCTATGGATGCCTATGTAAAAGTGATATTCACTAAGCTTAGTTGATTTAACTGAGCACCAAGTAATATCAAAGTTTTAATTTTATTTGAAAGGATATTATGGTCTGGAAACTTGAGGAAAATTAAATTGTGGTTTTGACTTTTTATTATTGCATGACCTCAACCATGAATAACGGAGGTTATCTGTTGGCTAACTTAACCAGTTTTTGTTTGTTTGTCTTGCCCCTCCTGACACTTGAACTCAGGGCCTGGGTACTGTCCCTGAGCCTCTTTATGCTCAAGGCTGGTGCTCTACCACTTGAGCCACAGCACCACTTCCAGCTTTTTCTGAATACTTTATTGGGATAAGAGTCTCATGGATTTTCCAGTCTGGGCTGGATTTTCCTGTCTGGGCTGGCTTTGAACCTCAGCCTCCTGAGTAGTTAGGATTATAGGCATGAAGTACCAGTGCCCGGCTTAACCAGTTTTGAAGGAAGTGTTTTATAGATATGTAAAGGCTCATGACAATTAGTTTAACTGGAGGTTTGTTTTGCACTGTAAAGATCATATTATATAACACTTACCAGCCAACTAACTTTTGCTTAACTAGTTTTTCATGAACTCATCTGAGGTTCAATTATATTTTGGCTAGCAATACCTGATACATAGAGCTGCTGTGAAGATAATAAATTGGTAAAGGGTAAACAAAATAGCCAGTTACGTTTCTGGTCCATGGTAGTTGCCATTCATGAGTCTTACCTAAAGAAGTATTATGGTATTTACTAAGGGAAGCATCCTAGAAAGCAACCAATTATTTGCTTGTCCCAATACTCTACAGGATTAACATCCATGGGAACGATGAGTATAGTTAGTCTCTAGTTCAGGAATGAGAAATTATTTTTAAACTCTTCCTACTCTTTCCCTCTATAGCAACGCCTTCTTTTTCTGGATTGGGATTTATGTGGGCACTTGCCCTGCATGCTTTAGTACTAAGTATTTAGGAAACCAAATACTTTAACTGTTTAAATCACACATTTTTGTATAAGGTGATGCTTACTAGGCTGGTGTTCTACCAGTTCATCAATACCCACTGCCCCTCAGCCCTTTTAATTTTATTTAATTTTCTGTAAGGTTCTTATACAATTATATATATATATATATAATGTATTATATGTACATAGATGTATGTGTACATACACATGTCAGAGAGATGTATTATAGAACAGTCAAGAAGATGCAATATTGATGACTTTGAAGATGAAGGAGGGCAATCAGTTATGAGTCAGGAAACATAGACAGCACCTAAGAGCTGCAAAAGATGAGGAAGTAGATTTTCCAGAGATGCCAGGAAGGAAAATGGAGCCCTACTAGCATTTTGATTTTTTTGTCCAATGAAACCTATGCAAGAACTATAACCTCCAGACATGCAGGAAAATAAATGTATGTTATTTTAGTCACTAAATCTGTTATAACAGCAGTTGTCACAGTACATGTGCTCATTTCATGATACACTAAGGTGACTAAATACATTTTGTCTTTTTGTATGTATGTCTGTTCCCCTCTGACATGAACGGTTAGCAATATATCTTTGAATGACCATCCCCTAGCCAGAGAATATTTAAGTTTTCTTCACTGTGAACTTGCATACATCTCTATCCCTCATTCAATGGTGTCTTATGGAGCACTTGGGATATAACAGGAACTCTGAGAGCCAGAAAGGCTGAAGAAAAAAGTGGTTTGCCCTTTATTACACTGTCACTGCATGAGTCTTGATTAGTCTTGCCAGATTTCTTCATTTTGGGATTGTACATTTCTTGAGGATAGACACCCTGCTTCCCTTTGTTTCCACTCAGCACTGCTTTCACATTATTATGACATAAAGACAGATTTCTAGAAGTGAAATCCCTTTTGTGAAGCTAATATATGGATGCTCAGATGTTTTAATATCTCCACATATAATGTAGCATAAGGAAATAACTGATTTTGGAGGTGGGGTTATCACATTATTTCTAAGATTCATGTCATAGTTGAACCTTGGAGAATTTAAAAAATTGCTGGCCAAAATATTAATGATCAAGGAAAAAGTTCAAATAGAATTCCAAGTCTAGACATACATTGGGAACCCCACCCTCACTTCAGAAACAGTTTTAAAGAAGTTGTTCTAAAAATTGAATCATAAATGACAGAAGTGTCAAGATTAATTCTTTAACTACTATAGCACAGCATGCTTCATGAATGCCAACAGCCCTTATTTGATTCAGAGGGGACTGAGGCCAACAAATAGTATCTTGTGGTTTCCAGTCTGGCTTCATTTGTCACTTGATTCAGGATTAAATTTTGTAGGACAAATATCTGTAATTTTTTTCTGATGCTTTTGTCTACTGCTTCTAACTTTAAAGCATTATACACAAAGTAAGAAGAAAATACAAAAGACACCCTTCTCAAGAGTTTTCAAGTTTCAGAGTTTTCAAATTTCCATAAAAATGTATGATACAGAATCTATTCTCATCTATTGCTCTAAAAAGAAACATCCAGAAAGAGGTAATACTGTCAATGTGCTTTCCAAAATGAGAGCCAACAAACGCATATGTGAATATTGAATGCTGGGAATGGGCCTAGTCTAAATTGGATATAATACATGTATAAAGAATGTACTGCATTCCAAAGACTTAGTACAAAAGAAAAAAAGGTATATCGAGCATAAAATCAGCATAATAAATTTTATGTTGAATACATATTGCGATGGTAAATTTTCAATATATTTGGCTAAGTATACTATTAAAATTATATTATTAAAATTAATTATTAAAACTTGTATTTTTCTTTTTATTGTTTTATTGTTTTTACTATGGATATGGCTGTTAGATTATTCACATAATGTGTTTTGTGTTGGTGATTCACTTTATGATTTTTTTGCCAGTCCAGGGGCTTGAACTCAGGGCCTTGGGGGCTATCGTGTAGATTTTTTTTACTCAAGGCTAGCATTCTATCACTTGAGCCACAGCTCCACTTCTGGTGCTTTTGGTAGTTAATTAGAGATAAGAGTCTCACAGGTGGTCCTGTCCAAGCTGGCATCGAACCACGATCCTCAGATCTCAGCCTCCTGAGTAGCTAGGATTATAGACATAAGCCATAGTGCCTGGCTGATTAAAACATTTTTATTGTACAAAGCTACTTTCCATAATTTATTGGGTCACTCAGTCACAGGAGTATAGAGATGCTAGAAAGCTGAATACAATGTTGAGATCTCTTGCTTGGTGAGCACATGAAGCTTGATTCTTCTCCTCTACCTGAGTAGCATGCAAAAAGAGAGATTATCAAGTAAAACAGATATGAGAGAAAGATGAGAATACCACTGTCTGCCATAAGAAATTGGAAAAATTGAGAAGGGGGAGTGATCAGCATATTCTATCTGAAATAATTAGGTTCCTTGTCCTTCTAGAAGCTGTCTCTTGAAATTGAGAAACACTATCTCTGTACTCATCAGATAAAGATTTCATGCAGTCTTTAGTAAAATATGTGAACCCAGGAGAATGAGAGAGAGAGAGAGATTTTGACCTTATTAAAACAGAGAAGGAGTGCTGGGTTGAATGGATTGTGACTTCACACTGCCCTTGCATTAACTAATGACTAGAATTGTTTGAATTGTGGAATTTATCATGCTACTCTCTCTCTCTCTCTCTCTCTCTCTCTCTCTCTGTCTATCTGTTCTAGAACTTGAACTGGGGGCCTGGGCACTGTCTCAGCTTTTTTTATTTGCTCAAGGCTAGCACTCTACCACTTGAGCCACAGCTCCACTTCCACATTTTAGTGACTAATCGGTGTCTCACAGATTTTCCTGCCTGAGCTAGCTTTGAACCTTGATCATGAGATCTCAGTCTCTTGAGTAGCTAGTATTATAGACATGAACTGATGACTATTTATGTTATGCTTAGGGCATGGGGGAAGTGGCTACCTAAGAGCTTATACTTTCTAAAGAAATAAACAATGTCCCATGTCTCCAGGACTTGCCTTCAGACTATCCTCCCAATAAGAGTAAAAATATCATAGTTTCACTGAGAACAGACATAGGAAGACTATGTATAGTCTATACTATAGATATACCTAGAAGGAACAGAACCACACAATTTTCAAGCCTTTTCCAAACGTAAGACTTTTTCTTTTGATTTTAGGTTTTGTTTGAAGTACTATGATGATAATCATCATGTGGAACTGATGAAAGTTAATATTGCCATCTGATCTGCTGAATCTTACTATTTTATTTAGCTGATACAACAAAGGAAACCATGAGCTCTGTGTTAGCAAAAAGGCAGAGATTTTCAATATCCTTTTATGGCTTCTGAGCATCTGTTTTAGGAGTTCTTAATATCTCCAGGGAGAGAGGGACAAAGCTGTAAAGTTCATACAGAAGCAATTTAAAAGTGATCATACTTAGTTGCCTAAATAGGTCTTTGTTTTAGGAACAGAAGTAATGGGCAGCATATTCATTTAATTTCTCAAAACATTGAACAGTTTAGCTATCTTCTATATTCTGAGATATCCAAAAAGAAATAATCTTGTCTAAGCAAGCAAACATAAGGAATATAATATCATCATTAAAATAAAAAGGAGCAGATACCTTGGATTCCCTTCAAACAAAATGAAGTTTGCTTCTTTACAAATAAACTCCTGAGTATAATCATGGAAAGTCTGGGAGCTATAATTCTTAAATAATAATGGCACTCTATGCTCTGGTGCTGTGTAATCCTCAGTGGAGGGATTACACACATATACTGAGGAGATGGGGGTTCTGGGTATCTCTTTTTCAAGAATTAAACATGCATCCGGGTGCTGGTGGCTTATGCTTGTAATCCTCACTACTCAGGAAATTGAGATCTGAGGATAGTGGTTCAAAGCTAGCCCAGGCTGGAAAGTCCATGTGACTCTTATCTCCAATAAACTATTCAAAAAACCAGAAGTGATGCTGTGGCTAAAGTGGCAGAGCACTAGCCTTTAGCTGAAGAGCTAGGGGACAGCATCCAAGCCCAGCATTCAAGCCCCACGACTGCGCCCCCCGCCTGCCCAAGCTCATTGATTGTAGAAGGAATTTGATTTGTTCTGCATCATTCATTTCAAGTGAATTAGGAGGAAGAAATGATATTAAGGAAAAAGAAATCCACTGAGTTTTACCAACCTGCCTCCTAACAGAGATAATAGCAAAACTGGTGGCACTAGGGAAGCAAACACTAACCTAAGGCCTGGCAGTAGTATATAATATGTGCTAGCATGGGATTTCAGCCTTATGTGGAGACTAGATAAAGTATTCGAGTCAATTTTTAAAAACTTTTCAACATTCAGATTCTACGAAAATCAGAGTTTTGTTCCTCTTATCAGTTCTCTAAGAAAGAATGCTCAGTAATTGCACTGTGTTACGCATTGCAGATCTGGACAAAATGTACTTATTTAAAAGTGTTGACCATTTTTTGTTCTACACATCCATTTTAACTTCAGAGAAGAACGTGTGTTTGCTAGCATGGATCTTCAAATTCCAAAAAAGCCCTTCTGCTAAGAGATAAGCAGAGAGAAGTTGTTTCTGGAAACTTCTACCAGAGAATACAGCCCTAGAGCTAATAGTTCTGTCAGAACAGCTCACTTCTGTTCTGACCTTAATAAAACATTGATCTACTGAGACTCCATGGAGCTTATTTATTCCCAACTCTCACAGCAGACATCATTCATATTGGGTCCAAGTGGTTTTCTCTACGGAATATGTGAAATACATCAAATTTAAAGCAATAAAGTATTTAAAACTTTGCCTTTATTATTATTTTACTTAATTGGAATGACAAAATATTAGAGCAAGAGAGAATGTTGACATCATTTCTTTTAGTGATTGAGAACTTTTGGTGTCCTTTGGAATTGTCTGGAGATTGAAAAAAAAAATGTTTACCAGTGTCTGGGATCACTACTCAGGGATTATGATGCAACTGATCTAAAGTAATGGTGAACTCTGGTATTTTTTTTACAACTTCCCAGGTAATCCTAATATGAAGACAAGGTTTAGAATCAATATTTTTTTATTTTAACTTTGTAGCTTATTCTCCAAAGCTCTAAATCTGAACAACACATGGAAGAGAAGCAGAAGATGAAGAGAGCTCTCCAGACTGCATCCTGTTTGAAAGTCAGTTCCATGACCTTCCTCACCCAACATTCCATCTCAAGGATATTTCCTTCACTTATTCATCACTTGGGATACAGTAGGGGATGTCAGTCATTGTCCCCCAAATGATTAATTACTTAATCCATCTTCCGTAGTAAGAGGAAATAAAGTTCTGTAACAGAATAAACATGAAGATTTGATCTAACCAGTAAAATTAGAGAAAAAGTTTTTTTAATTAAAAAAAAAAGTTTGGGGAAGATTTAGCTGAGTCAAAAGTGAGAGAGCAGACATTTCTGGCAAATGACAGTAAAGAGTTTACTAAAAAAAGTGCTACACAGAGAAAATAGAATTTCATAGATGGGTCCAAAATTAGCTATGTACCAAAGAATGGTTTATGTGCCTAAGGATTTCAGTTGGAATTTAACAAATACCATGAGAATAACATGACCCTTTATAAATGTGGAAATAATTTGTTGAGTGAAAATTTAGTTTTTGATTTTTATAAGCTCCTAAGGAAGAAAGAATACTTTATAGATGACTTTGGGATTTAGATGCTAAACTAGCCTTTCATGAAAAGTACATTTTATAATTGGCTTTTTGAATTTATTCATGTTTATTTATTTGTATAAGGACGATTTTCAAGGAATAGTCATTCTGGCCCAGTATTAAATTTTAAATCCAATGCTTAAATTAATTTAAATAATACAGTTTGTTTAATCCAGATGAAGTCATTTGCATATTTTATTATTTCTTTTTTGATTTCTCAAATAGGAGACAACAATTTCTCTTTTTTAATGAGATTATAGACCTACTAAGGTCTAACATCTATATTCCAGCATGGTAATGTCTTCTAGAGCTTCAAGGAAGGCTGAGAGTTACAGGCCAGGCTTTTCTGTTGAAAGCATACAATAAATAACAGACCCAGATGTTGGTTTCTTGATCTAATAGAAGGAAAATACGAAACTCATGTAAGTGTAGAACATAGTAGAATTATCCTCTATACCTTAATTAAAACAAGCACACATTTTTTAAAAATTTTCTTTCTTATCTATTTTGACCATTATATATAATGGATAGAGAACCTCTTTATTCTAACTATTGGCTTGTTGAACCAGTATTCAATTCTTCAGAGAGTTCGAGGCAGACCTTTTTAAAAGAGATAATGGAATGAGTTCCCTTAGAAATCATTGTCATCACCTCCTCTAAAGTAGCAGGTCAGTCTCTGAGGTAACTGCTGCCCTCTTGAAGGAGGGGTGAAAGACTAACAACACAGATTTCCCTTTACTGATTTAAAGCCAGTGCACTCCTGTACCTTCAGACCAACTTGTTTTTACTTTTGACCATAGAATATCTATTTATTTAAAATTCAATTCCTTTGCTGTTCTCCATGAAGTTATTCTTTTAATTTTCCAGGAAGTAATAGCTGCTCATCTCATCTGCATACTTAGTTCATTTCTCTCATGAATGACATGTTCCTTTGTACAGCTTATTTACCTTCACCTAAAATCCTTAACCCCTGAACTTACATACCCTGCTTGGTTTGCCTTCCAGTATAGATTTTTGGCATATGCTTTATGCATTAGGTTCTCAGAATGTTTATTAATAGAAGATAATTGGGTGGAGACTTGGTGAACATTAGTGAAAATGCATAAATGCTTATTTGCACAGGGATGCTGCCAGAGATTAAGCAAGAGCTAACGCCATTGAGTCTGCCTTGAGCTGTTCACTGCTAGGTACATGACGGATATCACAAGAATCTTGCATCATTATGGAATAAAATATCTAATATCTTTCATAACAAAAGCTGCCTCTAAGTTAAGTAGAAGGTCCTCAAGAACTGGTGAGGTCAGCCTGTTTCCTAGCAGTATTGTTAATGGTAGTGCATTGATGATTATGAGACTATGTCATTAATTTTCAGTACCCAATGATGTAAGCCTGAGTTATAAAAATCCAGGAGCTAGGAATTTATCACCTATTACCTATTGTTTGCCTTTTTCATTTACTTTGACTTTCTTTCTTTCCTCCTTTCTTTTTCCTTCCTTCCTTCCCCCTCCCCTCCCCTCCTCTCCCTCTCCCTCTCCTCTTCCCTCCTCTCCTTCTCCTCTCCCCTCCCCTCCCCTCTCCTCTCCTCTCCTCCCCTTCCCTCCCCTCTCCCTCTCCTCCCTCCCTTCTTTTCCCCTCCCCTCCCCTCTCCTCCCCTCCCCTCTCCTCTCCTCTCCTTTCCTTTCTCTGCCTTCCTGCCTTTTTTTAAAGGGTCTTGTTATATAACCCAGTTTGAACTCATGATCCTCTTGCTTTAGCCTTCTAACTGCTGAGATTACAGGATGAGCCGCCATGCCCTTGGAGTATGAGTCTAGAAGTTTCCTGTGCAATAGAGCCAGCCTGTTTTCTGTACAATGCTTGTAACATATATGAGAAGTCAAAATGCCTTCATATTACTTGAAAGGAAATTACCCTAGAAGACCATGCGGACAAAGCCATTTAGCGCAAAGAGGTTTATTGCCAGCAGAGCTGACCAGGCCAAATTCTCACAATGGAGGAAAACGGCGCCATCTGGCGTCCAGGAGGACCCTTTTTATACAGTTGGGGCTGGAGGTGTTTCAGAAGGTGGAGGTGCTCACCTGCCCCACAGGCACTGCGGGGCGTTGGCTGACTTACACTACTTAATATCCAGTGTCTGCCCAACTCAAAAACCTTGAGCATTGAGAAAAACTACTAAAGTCTTTGGCTAACAGACACACTCAATTACTATGTCTACACCATAAAGAAAATAAATGATTGTCCTCCTGGTGCTTATTAGCAAATCTGGCCATCTCTTCAGTGCTTCTCATGTGACACATGCCATTTTTTCCTTCTTGCTGGTTCTTTCCCCTCAGTACCATATCGATGCCATACATCACGCCTAAGGTCCCAGAAGCCCTCAAGATAGAGTTGTGCCTATCTAAGATAGTATTGTGGACAAATATTGTACTGATATTTTTTAATTCCTATAAAAACTCAGCTTATATTAATAATAAAACAATTATTTAAAATACGATTGAGTAATTGTTCCTGTTGATTTGCTTATTTCTCAAAATAGGAAATTTCTGGATATGTCAAAATAAATGAACTATCAAGTCCAATATTTGAAGCAGGAACTTTTATGGAGATGTTTTTGCAAAAAAATATAAATAAATCCATAAATTTCATGCACTATGTTTTCTCTTGGTCCTTTGTATGGGCAGATACTTTTCTCTTTCATTAAAACTTCAGTACTAAACATGATAATGAAGTTTGGGAACAATCAGAATTAACAATGGACCATTGAGTTACTCCTAAGCATAATGAGATAACTTGTGAACAAAAAAAAATGAGTATAATTAAACAGAATTAGATTTTCACACCCATGATAATCCACATTTTAGATTTCACTTAAATTTCTCCCAGCTTTGTCAATAAGAGCTCCAGCAAAAACAGAAATTTGCCCTACAAGATTCTAATGATGAGTTGTTACTTAAGGAATTGTTTATTCATGAATATGGCTGGGACAAGGGGCAAAGAAAAGGCTGGTAGATGAGACACCAAAAACACTATTAACAGTGGGAGAGTCAGCTCTGAAGAGACAAGAAGTAGAATATTGTATAAAGGTGATGAGCTGAAGCTGAGAAGAGTCTCCTCTTGGAGCTGTGGCAATGCAGGGTCTTGACTGCTAGTAAAATAAAGGAAAAAGAAAAGAAAAGGATGAAAGGAAGACAAGCTGGATCTAGGTGACGGACAGTGGGAAAACCCTGGGCTGTCTTTTCTTGGTCCCTCCTTTATTCACTGGAGTTTAACAATAGTCAAGTTGAAAGGGAAGTCCAGTAGATGTTTCTTCTCACATGTTCTTATCCTCTTATTTTTTTTTCCTGGCTTGTTTTGTTTTTAGACTCCTGCGACTTATGTGGCATCATCTATTTGCAGTATGTCTTACTGATTTCTTGGACTCTGCACCCTGCTCTTCTGTTTTTATTAGAGTTTTATACCATATGTTTTAACTTGACTGCCAACTCTTAACTCTTCGCTATTAGCAGCATTTGCTAAAAAAGAATTCTGATTAAGCTTTGTCTGGGTATGTCTTGCCAAATCAGAGGCTATATTCTTTTCCAGAATATTTTTGCTGTTCTTTTTCTAGAAACTATATTTTTGCTTTTTTTATTTTGAAGCTATAAAACATGAATTTGGGAATGAGATAAACAATATTGTTATCTTTAAATAATATATGTGAAATTTGCTGTTTTTTGTTATTGATATTTAAACCAGTTTTATGTATTTCTTTAGAATTCCGCACAGAATGTTTTCTTTCAATATTTTAAATCAGTGTTCAGCAACAGCTTATAGGTAGTTTTAAAAATAGCAAAGCAGGGCTGGGAAGGTGGCTCAGTGGTAGAGTGCTTACCTTGCATGCATGAGGCTTCAGCAGTACATAAGCAGAAAAAGTTGGAAGTGGAGCTATGGCTCACATGGCAGAGCGCTATCTTTGAGCTGAATAGCTGAGGGACAATGCCCAGGCCCAGAGTTCAGGCCCCACAACTGACAAAAAAATAGCATAGCAATAATTTTTTTGACACATAAAAAGAATATTATGGTATCATCATTGATTGAAATTAAGTCAGAGATTGAAGTCAATTTGTTTCTAGTTCACATTAAACTTTACTTCCTCCATAAAATTATTTATTCTTTGAGCAAATATGTATTCAAGTGATCAGTGACTATTATCATATATCATTGAGCACAAGTTACCATAAATATTAATTTAACAAGTTGCCTGATTTCAGAAGCATTAAAATGTGAAATAATGTGTATATTTTGGAATTTACAAACTAATACATGTGATGATATGGAAATAATGAACATGCACGCTATTTAGAAAAAGTGGAAAATAGTTGTTAATCAAAGGTTTATAACCAAAAGCAAGATTATTTGAGTCCTAGTTGTCATTTTTGCATGCTTTTTTAAAAGTCATTTTGTTCCTTGACTGCAGGTACTGTGTTTTACTTTTTATTTTATTTTATTTTTTACAATCTTTGCAATATGACTAAAAAGAATAATCATAGAATGTTAGTGATGGAATAGACTTTAGAGCTCAGTTAGTGATACAATCCAACTTCTTTACCAAGGGGAAATCAGAGAAGTGCTAACTTGTCCTGGTCATCTAGCTTATCAGGAACAGAGCACAGACTGAAATCCCATTCTTCAGTTCTTGATCCAGTGCTTTATCCAGTAAAGAGTGGAGTAATTAAGAAGTAGACATTAGTGAACTGTATCACGTGTCTAATATATTCTTAACAGATTAAGGTATTAACTCCCATATGAATACTCCTGTTAGGTGCTAGGATTTTCTGTAATTTACTTTGGATAAAAAAAACTTTAATGATCGAAGTGGCACTGTGGCTCAAATGGTAGAATACTAGTTTTGAGCAAAGAAGCTCAGGGACAGCACCCAAGCCCCGAGTTCAAGCCCCAGGATCAGAAAACAAAACAAAACAAGCTTAATGATATATTTGTGTCACCTATATGTGCTAACAATAGTTTTACCTCATGAGAATCTCATACATTTTCTGTTTTACTAACTGGTTCATCCTGACTTCTTTGGGTTTCTCTTGTTGTTCCTTCCAGCAACAAAAATTAGCATTAAAAAGTGTAGACATGCGGGGCTGGGAAGGTGGCTCAGTGGTAGAGTGCTTACCTTGCATGCATGAGACCTTGGGTTCGATTCCTTAGCACCACATAAGCAGAAAAAGCTGGAAGTGGTGCTGTGGCTCAAATGGTAGAGTGCTAGCCTTGAGCTGAAGAGCTGAGGGACAGCACCTAGGTCTAGAGTTCAGGCCCCACAACTGGCCCCCAAAAAACTATAGACATGCAACAATGATACTCACAAGACGCTATGTTGGAAATGTATCTTGGGAGGGAGGGGAGAGGGAAAGTGGGAGAAAACAAGGGAGAGGGTAACAATGTTTAATAATGTTTGACTTGTACTCATTTCCTCATAACTCCTCCGCAATTACCTTTACAATTCAAAAAAGTGTAGACATTTTGGGGATGCTGGTGGCTCATGCCTGTAATTATTCAGGAGGCTGAGATCTGAAGATTGAGATTTGAACCAACAGGGGCTGAAAAGTCTGTGAGATTCTTATCTCCAATTAGCCAGCAAAATACCAGTAGTGAGAGAGCACTAGCCTTGACTGAGAAGCCCTAGCAAAGGCACAGGGTGCTGAGTTCAAGCCCACAAAACCACATACACACACACACACACACAAAAGTGTAGATGTAATTTGTACAATTGCATAGATAATAAATAGAACATGAATATGTAATTTCTCCACTGATGCATCCAACTTTTACCAAGTACTTCATTTTCAGTTTTGACAATGAGAAATCTCAGATACTTAATATTGTTGTTCTCGGTGAGGTGACAGTCCCCACCCAACTCCCATCATCGATTAGCTAAATTAACTGCACATTTCGAGTCATGTCGATACCATAGGATTCAGAAGGAAGAAATGTACTGAGCACATTGAATTATCTTTCACTTTGTCAGAACATTTTCTCCCTGGTAATGTGATTTTAATCTCCTGTTTTCAAGTATATAATTGTCTAAATTTATTTTTCATGTTATGGATTGCGTGAAAAGACTTGCCCTGAAGCTTTGTAGACATAGTGAGTAGTATTTATTACACAAATTTCCTAAATGTTCAAAGGCACAATTATTTTCTTCAACATAAGTGGGGAATGATTGGCAATATTTCTGTTGAGTAAACAAAGCTGATTTGTGTTTGGATTTAACTATTGCACTTCAGCACTCACTTTGTTGAAATGCTGACATAGATGTGATATGTTAACATTTAGAAGAATGTAAATAAAAGGAAGCATTCCAGGTAGATTCCTATTTCCATAAATGCTGTAGGATGTAGTTTGGCTTTTCATTCTAGCTAAAATGTTTTTAACTTCATATCCATATTTTCAATACTTTGTATTTATTTTCTTTTTAATACTTTTTATTTACAGCTCTTCTTTGCCCTCCTCAGCTAACCTACAGTAAGCTTCATATTTAAGAGTGTCGGCATTTTGAGTTTCTAAGGCAACAATATGGATGTTGGCTCCAGTTCCTAATGAATTGTATTCTTTTTTCTTTCTCTCTTCCTCTCTCCACCCCCTGTCCCTTTTTTTGGGTACACCAAAGATTAAACTCAAAGCATAGTGCTAAACAGGTGTCCTGCTACTTGAGCCATGCTAACAACCATTTTTCCAATAGGTTATTTTATGTCTGGGTCTTGCTATATGTTTGGGTTCACCTGGGCCTACTTATGATGTTTCCTCATTTCTCTGGGGATGTCAGGCAAGGTATGCATTCAGCCATTGAGAGATATATAGTCTCATGAACACTTTTATGCCTGACCCGGCCTAGAACTGTGTTCCTCTGATCTCTTAGCCTCCAAAGTGGCTAAGATTACAGGCATGAGCCACTGTGTTTAGATTTTTGTATGGTTTTAAGCATGGTGGTTGAATTTCAGTCTTGGTTTTCATATGTAGAGATATAGAAAATAATAGACATTTTATAAGACAATTGTGAGTATTTCACAGGAAAACAAATATGTTGTTTTGGTTCAGTACATAACATTGGATATTTTAGCTGATGTTTTCTTTTTTTTTTTTTGTCGGTCATGAGGCTTGAACTCTGGGCCTGGGTGCTGTCCCTCAGCTCTATCAGTTCAAGGCTAGTGCTCTACCGCTTGAGCCACAGCACCACTTCTGGTTTTCTGGTGGTTTATTGGAGATAATAGTTTCACGGACTTTCCTGCCTGGGCTGGCTTTGAATCATGATCCTCAGATCTCAGCCTCCTGAGTAGCTAGGATTACAGGCGAGAGCCACCAGGACCTGGCTAGCTGATGTTTTCATTTTATAAAGTTTACATTGCCAGAGTTAGGAAATATATGGCCACTAACGGCCTTGCCTTGAGGCCCCTGCGTCTGTAATTGCTCTCATCCCACTGAAAAGTCAGAGGCAAAATGTAACAATAAACTCTGAGAAAAAGAACAATACGAGAGTAAAACTACAGCTCAAAACTACTGAAGCAATGCACAGGGAGGGACACAAGGTAAGAGCCAGCAAGCATTGTACAAAGCATGCCTAAGGAGAGGAGAATTCCTTGGAGATTTCTCATGTAGCTATTACATTCCTTGTTATATTAACCAATACATTTTTTATTTTTTATTGTGAAAATACTGTACAGAAGGGATACAATTACATGAGCAAGGTAATGAGTACATTTCTTATCAAGCATTGTTGCCTCTTCCTTTGTTTCCCCTTCTCATCCCTTCCTATCTCCCCCCACAACAACCCACATTTTTCGACATAACGTCTTGTACATCTCATTGTTGCAATGGGTCCACCTGTATCCCTAGTTAAACAATTTGTTTTTTCCCTCCCCTCCACAAATTATACCAACATGAAATACAGTGAATGCAGGGGTTATACCATGGGGAAGGGACATACAAAGCAACAAAGAAATCATCTTATAAATATGTTAGAAACAATAGCAAGAAAGAAAAACTATTTCAGTCCTTATCTTGGGGTTCATTTGCCTAACTCATCTGACCATTTTGGCTTGTCTCAGACATATACTAGTTATTGCAAATAAGGAAAACCATGGGACATATGTTTCTTTGGGTCTGGATTTCTTCACTTAATAGAATTTTTTCCAAGTCTTTCCATTTCCTAACAAATGGGGCAGTGTCATTCTTTCTGATGGAGGCATAAAATTCCATTGTGTATATATACCACATTTTCTTAACCTATTCATCTACTGAGGGGCATCTGGGTTGGTTCTATATCTTAGCTATGGTAAATAATGCTGCAATGAACATAGCTTTGCTGGTAGCTTTAGTATGGTCTTGTTTGTGATCATTTGGGTAAATGCCCAAAAGTGGGATTGCTGGGTCAGAGGGGAGCTCTATGTGGAGTCTTTTGAGGAACTTCCATACTACTTTCCAAAGTGGTTGAACAAGTTTACCAATAATGCAGTAGGGTTCACTTCTGGCCACATCCCTTCCAGCTTCTGTTGTTATTAGAGTTCTTGATTATAACCATTCTAACTGGGGTGAGGTGGAATCTCAATGTTGTTTTGATTTGCATTTCTTTTATGGCTAAGGAGGTTGAGCATTTCTTCATGTGTCTATTGGCCATCCTTCTTTCCTCTTCAGAGAAGTTTCTCTTTAAGTCTTTAGCCCACTTATTTATTGGGCGGTTGTTTCTTTGAGGATTTGTTGTTGGGAGATTTAATTTTTTGAGTTCCAGGTATATTTTAGATATGAGACCCTTGTCCATTGTATGAACCTTGTCCATTCTTCCTTGTCCATTCTATTGATCTTGCTGGCTATGTCCTTTGCCATGCAGAAGCTCTGCAGTTTCATGCAATCTCATTTGTCTAACCTTTCTTTGATTTGTTGTGTTTCTGGGTCTCTATTAAAAAATTTTTGGCCTGTGCCAAGGAGACTTAGGCTTTCTCCTATTCTGCTCTGTAATGTTTTCAGGGTGTATGCTTTGGCTTCGAGGTCTTTGATCTGTTTGGAGTTGATTCTGGTGCAGGATGATATACACAGATCTAGCTTTAGTTTTCTACAAGTGATTAACTAATTTTGCCAGCACCATTTACTGAAGAAGCTGTCTTCCTTCCATTCTATTTTTTAGCTCCCTTATAGAAGATTAGATGGCTATAGGTCTGGGACTCATTTCTGGGTTTTCAATTCTATTCCATTGATCCTGAGGTCTGTTCTTGTGCCAGTACCAAGCTGTTTTGATCACAATGGCTTTGTAGTAGAGATATTCCTCCAGCACTGTTCTTTCTGTTAAGGATTGTTTTTGCTATTTAGGGGCTTTTATTGTTCCATATGAATTTTTGGATTGCCTCTTCTATCCCCTTGAAGAATAATGTTGGAATATTGATAGGTATCACATTGCATTTGTAGATAGCCTGTGAAGTATTGCCATTTTCACAATGTTGATCCTTCCGATCCAGAGCATGGGAGTTTTTGCCACTTTCTAAGTTCTGTTTTGATTTCCTTTTTCAGGTTTTTAAAGTTTTCATCATAGAGGTCCTTCACTTCTTTGGTTAAGTTAATTCCTAGGTATTTTATTTTTTGTGGGACTATTACAAATGGAGTTGCTCTCCTGATTTCAGCCACGCTTTACTCATTGTTGGCATACAGAAAAGCCATTGATTTTTGAGGGTTAATTTTATACCCTGCTACTTTGCCAAAATTTTTAATCAGCTTGAGTAATTTGGGAGTGAAGTCTGTGGGATTCTTTAAATATAAAATCATGTTATCTGTGAAGAGGGAGAGTTTTACTTCATCTTTCTCTATTTGGATCTCTTTTATGTTTGCATCTTGTCATATTGCTGTAGCTAGGCATTCTAATACTAAATTGTAGAGAAATGGAGAGAGTGGGCATCCTTGTCTCATTCCTGAGTTAAGAGGAAATGGCTTCAGTTTTTCACCATTAGTATAGTGCTGGCTGTAGGAATGTCATATACAGCCTTTATTGCCAATATATTTTTTTTTTAGTTGCAGATGAAAATACAGAAATCTTCTCATCTAAACACATTTCCTAGAACATAAAAGACAATAGTACACGTTTTTATATGAAGCAACTGTACTGTAATATAGACAGAAATTAGATGTAGAATATAATAAAACCTTGAAGGAGATTGAGTCACCCACGATTGTGGAAGGAGACGATACAAATGAGTTCAAGTTAGTTTTCATTGTTCAGATTAGTTCCTTTTTGCCAGAACAAGGATGCTGTTTATAGCTTGTAGAAGGTAGGTGTATATATTCAGTTCACTGTTTTCAGTTAACTAGAGGTAGACTTCATCTCAAAGTATAGCCACATCATTTTGAACTAAAATTTGTATTGCTTTCATAAAGTCTCGAATTGGAATGATTCCATTAAAAATGATGCTAGTACTAAATAAAACTTTAAATTGTGGAGAGAGGTGCCAGAGCCAGATGGATACCTTACTGATAAATGCAGTTAAGACTTGTTTGACAAAGTGTGGGTGGAACAGGCTGTAGCCATTCTAAGAATAATTTCCTGATAAGGCTGTTTCTTTTCTGTGACTGTTAACTTCTTGCTTTGTCCTTACATGATTTCTTATTGTCTGCTACAATGATGCTGTTGAAGTTCATCAGCAGAGAAGCTCTCACCCGTGGCTACAATCAATTCTCCAGCTCTATTCTCATTATTATGTCTTTGACATCCAATTAAGCATATCTTTCTCCAAGCATCATCTATGTAGGTCTTGTTCCCACAATGTCACTCATAATATTTCCACTGTTCAGAAATACGCTTTGTGCCTTATCACTGTGTGAGCAAATCCTAACCAAACTTCAAAACACAACTCAGATTCACTATTCATTAAAACAATTTGCCTGCTTATCACAATGCTAATTTATCTTTCTGGTTCTCTTCTGGCACCCTTGTTTTGTTTCTGCTTTCAGTAATTGCTGAACTTATTTTTTGCAATGCTACTTTCCTGATAACTTTATTATTGATAGTTGTTGTTCACAGCAGAGTTCACAAGTTTGTAAAGCTCATATTATATATTTGAAAACAAACAGTATAGAGATAAAAATGGCCATACTCTTTGCTCTTTGAACTCTAGTATAGTCAGGGCACACCCATATACATGTCTCTATAATTGCTTATATAAATATAATGAAGTTTTCTAAAATATTATACTTTTTTCCCTTAAAAAGCTGTCTTTTTCAGCTCTAGCTTCTTGTAGATAATATTGTTTGGGAGTGGAGATAGCCTACATCCCTGGCCCCTGGAAATAGGAAGAGGGTTTTCATCTAAGCTTTGGCAACTAGAGTCCAGTGCTAAATCTGTCTATGCCAAAGTCCTGGCTTTTGTTATATTTTTTCTATAAATTGTAGTGTTGCTATGGGAAGCAACAGAATGGCTCTGTCCCCAGTTTTTATCCATATTGTAAATAAATCCGTTTTTCCATGTGGTATGTTTTGTATCATTTCCCTGTCAGTGTAGGTAAGTTGTTGGACACAGAGCTAGGCTCTTGTGGTTGGAGCTCAGATTACATAATTCCCATCATTGATATAAAACAGAGTATCAGGGTATGCAAACTGATGACATTTAAGTTAACTCTTTTTAACTAACTGTGGCTCTCGATTAGAAAATGTTTCTGGAAAGTAACTACATATAACTTCTATAAATATAACTTCATTGTATTTTCTTATGTAGACTATTATGAGTTTGATTTTACTTCTTTTGGGACCTTATGTTCTACATTTTTAATTATTTAAATCAGGTTTACTCTTTTTCAATTATATGTGCAAACCTTATAATGTTTATCACATATCTCCTTGTGTTTATATTCGTGTATGTTTTATAGACTAGGAATTGTATGTGTGTGTGTGTGTGTGTGTGTGTGTGTGTGTGTATATATATATGCTGTTGTGTACCAGGTATGCATATGCACTAGATATTTTTTTGTGTCTATGTGTTCTGTGCTAGGGGTTTTGGTATATGTTGTGGTTTAGGTGATTTTGTGTTCATGTGTTATGTACTAGAGTTTTGGGTATGTGTTATATGCTAGATGTCTTTGTGTGTGTGTGTGTGTGTGCTGCATATTAGGTGTTGTATGTGTATATTGTTGTATACTAAATGTTGTATATGTGTGTCATCTCCTAGGCATTGGTATTTTTGCGTACCCAGTGGTGCTATGAAATTGTGATCAGATTCTACATAGCATTTCTATAGACTTGTTACTCTGAAATGATCTGTTCTGTCTCTATACCCATACAAGATTGAGAGCTTTTTTTGGAGCAAATGCCATTACCTCCTCATAATCATCTCCACAGGTGCTCAGCTAAGTGTTTGTAACATATGGGGAAAGCACTCAGTCTTTCTGGTGAACTAGATTGACTAATGTGTCTATAGATAGTTTTTTCTTTGGGTGGAAAAGGTGTGCTGCAATTTATAGTTAGAATATATGAGTGTTCTTGTTACTATATATAGTCTGTAACTACACAGAGGAAAGATTTTGAGGATAGAAGAGACAGATTTACAAGCTTGAGAAAAAGGACTGTGTCAGCTTTCAGGAGACTGGCAGAGACAGAATTCAATGAAGTAGGAAGCTGAGGGTGAGGAAAGGTGCTAAAATGAAGTAGCACTATGCCTCATGTAATAGAGTGCCTTGAGCACAGAGAGGCTCAGGGACAGGGCTCAGGCTCTGAGTTCAAGCCCCAGGACTGGCCAAAAGCACTAAAAAAACACCAGTTTTGTTTGGGGCTGGAATATGGCTTAGTGGCAGAGTGCTTACCTAGCATGCAAGAAGCCCTGGGTTTGAGTCCTCAGTACCACATAAACAGAAAAAGGCACAAGTGACACTGTGACTCAAGTGGTAGAGCGATAGAAAAAGAAGCTTAGGGACAATGCCTACACCTTGTGTTTGAGCCCCAGGACTGGCAAAATATTTTCAATAAAAGGGAGAGAGAAAGGTGCTAAAGTTAGACACAAAGTGGTAATAAACCACATAGAAGCTACCCAATGTGCTGGTTTTTCAAAATTAATTTTTGTTAGGAAATTCTATGTTTTTGATCACCTTTGTGGAAGGTGGACATTTGGAGTAAAGGAAAGACAGACAGGTTCAAATATCCATGGAGAGAATCACCATAAAATATTGATTACCTCATTTATTAGGAAACAGGGAAGAAAAGAGAGAGTTGTCATAGAAACACAGACCTTCAGCAACATGCATTTGAAGGAATTCCTTCTTACTTATTTTAGCCAAATAGATGATTAAACCAAAGTTGCTACAGCTTGGTGTAGCTTGTTATTTTTTTATCCCTAAAGATTTAGAACATTGTTTTGTATTCATATATGTATTTATAAGAATCATTTAAGATATTCAGTTATATTAACAGAAAATTTAAGGAATTTTCTTTTGTTTTAATTCTATAGTGCATCATTTTTATGATTATAAAGCTAATTTAAAATAGGACACATTTCCCATATAAGCTAAGAAAACGTTATTTTTGCAAAGATTAATCTTTTTAATTTCTCCTTTCCTTTCTGTATGTTAGCAGTCACAATTTTCTTATTGAAAGTTAAATTATTGCTTTTAATTTTCACTAAATAGCAGTAGAAAATATCTATAAATACCAAGAGAATATTATTGTAAGTATCGTGCTACAATAACAGCAAGCTCATTTTTTTCTCCCAACACATTTTTATGACATGCATTTTTTGATCCATTTTAGATTTATAATTTTATTTTATTATATAGGCAGTCAGCTTGCTATCGAGACATGAAAGAATTCTACTAAAGAAAATTGTCTATAGTTGAAAAATTTGTAAAAATTATGTGTTTCAAAAGTACCCCATGTATGTAGAAATGCAGCCTGTAGAAATTCAAATAGATAAATCAGCATAATAGATGTTAGTATTGTCTGTAAATTTGTAGGATTTTGATTTTAAAGTGGCCTCTGCAAATGCTTTATATAATATATTCCAATTTTTTCCTTATTATTTTAGTCTTAGAGAGCTGAAACATAAAATGCTTCCAGAGAACATATGATTTCCTACTAAATATGGTTATAAGTTAAGTGTCACACTTAGATTGAATTGCCTTTCTTTACACAATTTCTTTCTACTTTTCTGGTGTTGAGTTTAGCATTCTAATAAAATAGCACATGTGGACCTGTTATCGATGCTCCCTCTCCCCATTTTGACTGATCTTTTATAGTTTAAAAAGTTGAGCCAAGCGCTGGTGGCTCACACTTGTAATCTGGGATAGTTAGGAGCCTGAGATCTAAGGATTGCAGTTCAAAGCCAACCCCCAGTGGCAGGGGGGTGGAGGGCGCGTGCGTGCACGCATGTGTGTGTGTGTGTGTGTGTTTGTGTGTTTGTGTGTAAAGTCTCTTATCTGTAATTAACTGCCAGAAAACCAGAAGTGGCATTGTGGTTCAAAGTAGTAGAGTACAGGGACAGTGCCCAGGCCCTTAGTTTAAGCACCACCACCACCAAAATAAATAAGTTGGTTACCTGATGATCTAGCATTATTAATCTGTTACACTGAGAAACTGAGCATATTGACTTTATAGATCCTGCAGGCTACTAAAACCTTCCTCATTTTCTTTGGGTCATACAACCTGAAGAGGTAGGAAGTAGAGGTGAACCTAACCAACTCTCCTATTGTAAGGGGAGAAAAATGTGAGGCACAAAGAGTTTTGGTGATGTATTGAAGTTCATGACTCTTATCTGTTGTATTAGTGTGTCCACAAAACCAGAAAATCTTCAAAACATAGCTTGAATATTCTTTGGACTATATCCTCATTACTATTAGCCTACTCAGATGCCACCTCAAATAATTATATACAACTAGACATCTCACTATGCCAGGGATGCTTCTTTGCATGCTTACTCAATAAAGAAAATTCTGGAAGACTATGAATTCCAGGGAGGCTGCTTAAGAAATAATAATACAACAGTAAAGAGTGGTGAAGTATTAAACAGAATTAACCTTACCTACCCCCAAAAAAATATGTAAAGTACTACCAACATTTATATTCATTTGACTCAGAATTTTCTTATCCCTTCTTCTGGGAACTGGTATCTTCAAATATCATTGCCTTGCTATTTATCTAAGAGAAATTATACTGCCTAAATGATCTTTCCATTTTAGTCTGTAGATATAACATTTCTTGGAGGGACCGAAGAGGACAGTCAGGGAACTCTCCAGTGCACTGTGCTAAGTAGCTAGACAGTAAAGCTTGCCTTATAAAGAGTAGACATGGCAGCTTTATGGATGTTAGTGCTTACATAACATAGCTTTCCAAAATGGTGCCCATTTGGTCAATTTACTGAGATTCTGCCTTTTCAACCTCCAAAAGAAAATAAAAATAGCTAGTTAGGTTATTGAGCCTAACTATCATTCAGTAGATATCATGAATATCTACTGAATACTTGTAGTGTTGTAGATTTTCTGCAGAATTTTAGCAGCTATGATATGAAGGTTTTAGTCTAGTTTGTAGAGAATAGGAACCAAAGAGAAAAGCAAGTATCAACCTTGGTATGACAGACATGGGAGCCTAGAGCCAAAACATCCACGACACATTTGTTGAATCAGAGTATGGTTGATAGAAGTGACAGAACAATACATTATCAAATCAACAAGAAAATCTCCTATTTTCCTGGCCTAAATTCTTCCTAATCTCTAGTTTTTTTAAAGTTAAATCAGCCACATTTTTTTTTTGTCAGTCATGGGGTTTGAACTCTGGGCCCGAGTGCTGTCCCTCAGCTCTTCAGCTCAAGGTAAAAACCCTACCACTTGAGCTACAGCGCCACTTCCAGTTTTCTGGTGGTTTATTGGAGATAAGAGTTTCATAGACTTTCCTGCCTGGGCTGGCTTTGAACCTCAATCCTCAGATCTCAGCCTCCTGATTAGCTAGGATTACAGGCGTGAGCCACTGGCACCAGCTTAGCCACATTTTTATAAGAAAGTTGATGCTCCTGTAGAATGATTTGTCAATACCTTGGTATTGGGGTGAGCACTGTGGATTTGTGCTCCTTTTGGGCAGGAGTGGTACCTTGATGTGTTGGGTATGATTTCATGTGCCCAGAAGATTGAACCCTCTCCCCAGCACATCTGTGTTTTTTTCTTTGCAATGTTACCAAGAAGCTAAGAGCCAGAGTTGTGGGTTTGGGCAATTCTTTATTCAAACTTGACTTTAACATAGTTTCTGCAGCATTTATCATATACAAGACAAATATAGTACAATAGACATTTGCTTCAACTTCTCCCAGTCTAGGCCATGTATTTGAGTAAGAAGTCAATGAGACAGCACTGGCTAATATTTTAGAACAATTCATAGACAATGCAGTATCCTTATAGTCAAAGACTGATGATGACAGGTATACTATTGAAGGGATCAGAAAACTGAGTGCTAAGAATCTTAAGAGCTCAGATTTTTAAAGATCAGACTGTATCACCCTTTTTCTTCAATCTTTAGATCTGCTTTTCCCATTCCTACCTCTCATCTCTTCTTTTGGATATAATGATGCAACTATGAGATCATTTTATCTTCCTCTTGTGCTTTATGAATACAAAATGTAATTTGTAGCAACCTGAAGTTTTTAGGTAACCACAAATGCTCCAGGAGTCCCCAAAGCACATATAAATGTTAAATATGACAATGGAACTTTCCACAATTCCTGGAATCTTTCTCAGGCATACTCTAGATCTTTGGCACACTTAGTTTAGTTTTTATGCTACCCCTACAGATCTTAACAAATTAGAAAAGGGCAAGCAGAGGGATGGGAAGAAGAAAAGTATGTGGTAAGAATATTTGACTTAATGGTATGGAAAACAAACATAGAAAGAACAGTGAGTGAAGTAGGCATATTTCTTATGGAAAATAGTAGACAGAAATATTTATTTCAAATAAATGAAGTATAGGCTTTAATGAAGAGTAGTGCTCATTTGGTCCCCCAAAACTGGGATTCCCTTAGCCATTGCTTATATTATGTGAACATCATAAGTTAGTTATAGACAAATAGCACCTGCTTGTTGTACAGGAACCTCTTCCATTAAAGAATTATTGCCTGTGTCAGAAAAGGCTCTGAAGATGTGATTATCATTACTGTGTACTGAGAAGAAGAACTGGAAGCCTTTTGGCTTAATGAATATATATATATATATATATATATATATATATACATATATATATACTCATTTATAATGACAAGCATATCCAAGTATTTCCTTGGTGAGATAAATGTTTAGTACCAGTACATTTTACAAAGGGTAATCAAGGCATGTCTTCCTTCACTTGATAACTATGTGATATCCAGTCTCCTAGACCTTATTAAGCCTTCTCATAGTTTATTAATAAAAGATTACAGAACAAAGATAAGTTGACAAAAGACAAAAGAAGTCTTTTGTGTTCTTTGAGAACATACATCTTTCTCAACTGTTGTGCAATACACATAAAATAATATTTACCATTGTAACTACTTTAGAATGAATAATTCAGTCACATTTCATTTGCAGTTTTTAGCAGACATCATTATGTGTGGCAAAAATAGAAATGCCTACATGTACCCCATACAATATTCTTTTTCCTTCCGGTTTACAACACTCTTGTAGTTTGAACTCAGGGAGTTGTATTTATTGTGCAGACATTCTTGCATTTGAGATATGCCCCCAGCCCCATGGCACAGTATATATGTGTATACTTTATCATTACTACTCAGAATATTTTTATCACCCCCTCCAAAAGATAGCCACTACAATGATCACTCCTCACTTCCTTTGCTCTACCCACTGGCTAACCTTAGTCAGCTTTCTACTTCTATCTGTATGAAGTTGCCTATTGTGGGTATTCATACAAATAGAATCATGCTATGTAGCTTTTTTGGTCTGTTTTATTTCCCTCAGCAGAATAGATCATTTATCCTGTAATATGATAGGTATGTTTTTATGGCTGAATTCTGTTCTCTTTTATGGGCATACCATGCTTTATTTGTTTACTTTTCCATTGATGGAAAGATGATAATTATACCTTTTGACTAGTATGATTATTTAGGAAAATTTGGGGGCAATATTTATTTGGACAGTTTTTGACAGTTATTTTATGTATGTAAACCTGGAGAAAAACTGCTAGGTCATAGGGTAACTCTTTATTTAACTTTATTAAAGATTTCTTGTTGTTGTTTTTAGTCAGACTGTACATTTATATTTGCTTTTTTGGATGCACTTTGAGGTTAAGAAAGTCTGCCAACACCTTTATTTCCATTTTATTAGAGATTAACAATATCTTTTTCCATTTGAAAATAAAAAACAATGAATTCTTAACAGTGACTGGAATTATAATCTTATAAATAAATTTTTAAAGTACAATATGGATCCAAATTTCTCCATAGCCGGCATCATCTTCCTTTACAAGAAGATATACAAGGAGAGGCCTAAAATCTCTGCTTCCATGTAGATCTCACAGTGCATGATGGGAAAGGATGTCAGAGTTTCTGGAGTGGTCAAACCTACTCTCTTACTAGTGTTGTCCTTCTAGAAACATAACTTCAAATGTTCAGATTTCTCAGGAAACACTAGACATCTTAATTTTTATGTGATCCAATTTTTAAGAGTTGGCAACTCATTCATGCAAAAATTTAAAAAAAACCACGCAAAACAGTAAGCCACACAAAACAGTTCTGGGCCTCAATTTGCCATTACTGCTTACTTTTTTCTATACAGCCGCTTAGACTATTATACCAACAATGAAATTGATAATTACTGTTACATTTATACTAAATACTATGCTCTAGGCACTTGTCTGAACATTAATATTTGACACATGTCGACTTAATTTAATTCCCATGGCAATGCAGTAAGGTAGGAGTGATTTCATTACCAACCTTCTCATAACTTATTTCTCAGAGCGCTTCAATTAGTTCTCAGCTTGACTTTCTTTAGCTAGTGTAAGCTTCTTGTTTGCAAACCCATGTGCTATTTATATTTATGACCTGAGGATTGAGTTTTGTGGAAGTATATACAGAACAAATAAATGTTACTCGTTCCATATTTGATTCTAATAGTAAAATGATCATGAATATTCAAGATTTTATGTACTGTGGACACTGTTAGGCACTTGACATAGATATTAGCATATTATTCAAAGCAAAATTGTGAGGAAATTAGGTTCTTGAATGGTAGAATTCATCTGATTGAAATCTTGCCTTGGCCAGTTATGGTTTGTGAGATTGTAATCTAATGACTTGCTTTTACATACCTCATTTTTATTACCTTCAAGTAGTGACAATGTTGTGGTCATGGCTACTCAATTCCAATGGCCCACCATGCAGTCTAAGCATTGTGTGGGAATTATCTGTCTTATGGTAACTAGTTTGTATGTTTTGTGAGAATCAAATGAGTTAATATATGTAAACTATATTATTAGACACTCAATACAGTTGGCTATTCTTTTTCTTCCAGAGAAAAACAGATAATATAGAAATTGAGGCTGTTGATCAGTTATATGGTTAGCCAATTGCAGAACTGACAGTCACACTATTGTATTTACTATCTATCATAAAGCTTCTTTCCTTGCCAACGAGGCTGTACAGCCCATTCTCTGAATGTTCCTTCCCCTTCTTCTCCCACCTATGTAGTTTCTGTCTAGTTCCTAGAATCAGATGAAATCAGTTTTGTCTCCCTTCTTCGACATGCTCTGGTGTTCATTGGCAGTTCATTTCATAGAAAGTGGTTACATTTCCCCTCTATCATTATTGTCATCTTTACTTTAAATTTTTTAGATTTTCTATCCCATCTTCTTTCTTTTCCTTCAGCACAGCTTAGCATAAGACCTGATATAAAAATCATTGAAACTATACCATTGATTAAAGAATGTACCTGTGATTGCCATGAATGTCACTGCAATGTGGAGGAAATGGACAATAAAAAGGGAAAAAAGGCTGATTCAACCTAACCTCCCATCATTTACCCATCATTTCACTCATTCAAGAAATGTTCTTCATTTCAGGGTCTCTACAAAAGTGCTGATGCTAGACTTATTCTTTACTTCTATGGTGCTTAACCTCAGATAAAGCTAGATACAATGTGACAAATACAGTGATCAAAAATGTGATGAGTTTTGTAAGCAGATAACATTCCTGTCTTCTTCACATGAAGGTTTATTCTCTTTAAATTGAGTTTAAATTGAAAATATGTTCTCTGAGCACTCTCTCACACTGTCTGAGTTCTGTTTTCTTTGCTTTTCCTTTGGTCTTTCTCAATCCACACAAAAGTTTCTGGGTGTAGTATGGGGTATAGACAGTACTTTTGCTTCAAAATATAGCTAGTTCTAATTGAAATTCACTCATGCTGGTAGGATCATTGTTCATTGGTGCTTTAGCTGGGAGCTTGAGTAGCTCAAGGATTCTGACCCATTGTTTCTGTTGTTTTAGATATGTGGTAGCCTGCAGAAGATCAGGGCAAATGTATCACATTAACTTCCTGGTGCTCTAAATTCTCCCATGGACTCTGTGCAGAGTATTTAACTAAATCTATTGTGTATAGTTTTGTAGTATACCTATAAAGTCATGTCTAATACAGCTCAATAAAGGCCAGTAAATTAAAGAAACTTCAGAGAATGCACCACAAACTGATTAAGAATACCAAAAGAGTTATTCAGGGAAAAGATTAAGGGAGTTAATTATACACAGCTTGACTGAGCAGAAACTAAAAGGAGAGTTAATGGCTCTTTGATATTATTTGAAGACACTAAATGTCAAGGAGAAAAAATGTTTCATGTGATACAATGAAGTGCTATTAAGAGCAATGAGACAGAATTCAGAATGAGAGTATTTAAATGAAGTATGTGTGACTGCTATTAAAATAAAACTTAGGAAATTATGAACTAGTCATTCCAATTATAAGATAGAACCCTTTCTTGAAAGAAGTAAAAATAAACAGAAAATTAGACCAACAAGTTTTTTATCGCAATACTTAATTTATTTTTCAGTATTTATTAATTTCTAACTTGAACAATCCTTTCATTCTAACAAACGTCCCTTCTGCTCCCCACTTATTTTACAGTATCTTTTTTAAATCGTATGTGTCAATTTTCATGACAGAGGCCTAGGATTCCAATATTAAAATAATTATGCTATAAGATTTTATTTCATTGTTCATCTCTAAAAATTATGTAAGCCATTATGACATATTCATGTTTCTATGCCATTGTATTTTTTTCTATGAACGTTTTCCCCAGTTCCACAGGGAAATATATACCAAGACACCACAAATCACAATGAGACTAACAGAGAACATTAATGTTTGTTGTTGAAAACTGAGCAGATGAAATAAATAATTACTCTGACAGAAACCAGCCAATATAAGAATAGAGTTACCTTATCAGTAAATGAGAGGAAAAAAAAAACCTTGTTTATAACCTACACTTTGAGGGGGAAGAGTAGGATAACTTCAACTTTGAGGAGGAAGAGGAGGAAGCTTGATACCATGAGAAAAATTCAAAATATAATCATTGGAAAAAGTTGGCAAGGACTTTAATCTTTGGATACTATTGTTAAGATATCCCCAATTCATACAAAGAATGATAAAATATCTATCTTACAACACACACACACACACACACACACACACACACAATTAAGTGGAAGGGTCATATCTTTACCAAAGTATAACCAGGTGCTAACAGGGGAGGCTCTCTATAGAAGCAAGGTTGAGGCTATCACTGTATTATAGGGACATACATTCAGGCTATGTTATCCTTATTAATATGATATAAATTTTTAAAGGAGGAAGAGGTCTCTCCTATTACATCTGCTTCTTATAGACCTTCTAAAACTTCCTTCCCTTTTGAGTAGTCCTCCTGACTCATTGCTGTTGTATATCTTGTAGAGCTTTCTCTATTATGTTTTTCTCCACATACAGAAATACATTTTTAATTTTTTGGTTCTTTTTTTCTCCACAATAAGTATTGTTTAATCTTCAAGAAGTAAAGCTTCTAAGACTGGTATAGATTGATATTAGTTTGCATCCAGTAAATGCCTTTTCTATTGTGAGCATTCTCAATCACATTCAAAGATCAGGGTAGAAAGAAGACAAATAATAATAATAATAAAAGAAGAAGAAGAAGAAGAAAATCTACTGTGCTCTTCCTCAGTCAAATTCATACTAAGCCAAAACTCAGAAAAATATTTAATTGTCCACTAAGTTAAACTATTCATGTACACAATAGACTACTAGTCAGCCTTTCACAAGGAAAAGATTTTATTGGGGCAAAAGAGATGAATCTACATTGTATTACAGTAAGTGAAATAACAGGCACAAAATAACCACTGCATAACCTCTCTTACATGTGGATTTCAATTAACTTGCACTCACTGAAGTAGAGAAGAGAAAGGTAGTTATGCTAGGGTTGATGTAAGAAAAAGGAATTTTTGATCAGAGGGTCAGGGTTTCAGGCAGACAGGAGGATTAGGTTTTGATATCTATTGCTCAGAGTGACTGTGTTCAGTAGTGTGGTTTGCAACATAGATTAAAAATTAAATATAAATATTTCACTATAAAAATCAATATGTAAACGAGATGAAGTGTTTACTAGCTTTATTTTATCATGACACGTTGGATACATGCATCAAAACAGTACTTTGGGCCTAGTAGACATGTAGTTAGGCTTTGTCAATGAAAAATATTATTAATAATAATTCCCTCTCTAAAAGTTCAGTGCTAGACCTCCTTCACTTGGGTGCAAATTCCCAACAGTCTTTTTCTGAGACTGTAGCATAGATGACACTATATATCTCAACCATTTTGTAGACTACACTTTCTTCATTAATATATTAACAAAAATTAGCTGAGGGAAGAAATAATTAAAAGTAACTGTCTTTAAATATGTCTTTAAAAATCTCATTGAAATATATAGTATAATCATCATTTATGTGTACTCGTTCCTGAAGTGTATATATATTATATGTACATATACAGTCTTATATCTAAATTACACATAAGAAGAAATCCAAGAATACAGGACATCCTACTCCTATAATCAGCAGTTCAATTCTACATTGTTGATGATCCTAAGGGAGCTTTCATCTTTTTGGCAGATAACTTGGTAGCAATGTGAACTAGCAGAAAGTTCTACCATTTGCTTACAGGGAATTTGCAGAGTGGAAAAAGAAGACATTAAAGCAACACAGATAGTAAAAATGTAATAAATGTAATAAAACCTAAAAGGAGGATAGTATACATAGTTGAGGCTCAAAAACCCAAAAAAGGTATCCCTTGCTCTGGGAATCCAAAAGCCCTGGAATTAGGAGGCTCACCCTGCTTATGCTTCTGGACAGGTGCTTACAGGATCAGAAATAGGTAGAAAGTCCATTCTATCACCTTCCATCTTTCAGTCTTCCACTGGGGCCTTCCACTGGAAGAGTCTGACCTGAAGCAAACTAATCAGGCTGGCTGAGAAATATAGTCCATGTAGGTTTGACTTCTGCTTCTATCCTGAGTGAATTGCCTAAACTTTCGATGCCTCATTTTACCAGTTCTAACTGGAGATGATTTTAGCTTCCACTACACAAAAATTGTGTTAGGATTCAAATGAAATAATTAATGAAAGTTACTTACAGCGATCCATAAGAAATCCTACACTGTTTGATGTTGTTGGTGGTGGTTTTTGCTTTTGGGTTTTTCTTAGGGGGGCAAAAGAGGGGTACAGAAAGAGAAGGAGGAAGACTAAACAAATGCAATCATGTTATTCAGTGTACACAATGTGGAAAAGGACCTAGGTGGACTGGGAAGGTAGCTCAGTAGTAAAGTGCTTGCCTGGCATGTACGAGGCCCTGGGTTTGATTCCTAAGCACCACATAAGCAGAAAAAAGCCGGAAGTGGCTCTGTGGCTCAAGTGGTAAAGCACTAGCCTCAAGCTGAGGAGCTGAGGGTCAGCACCCAGGCCCAGAGTTCAAGCCCAGGACCGACAAAAAAAAAAAAAAAGACCTATGTAACTTATGGGCAAGGTCAGAAGTGGGAAACGGGGGAAAAGTGAACCAAGGAGTGACATTGTCCAAAAAAAATGTGCTCATTACCTGACTAATGAAATGGTATCCTTCTCTGTATAACACTCCAATAATAACATTAACATTATATTTAAAAGAAAAGTGAAAAAAATCACACATCAGCAATGTAAATGTGAATGTTCTAGAAAACCTATTCAAGTATATTTACACTTGTAATTATCATACATAAAAAGTGCTCAGTAAATTTTCCTGTTGCTGTGAGAATTATCATTGTATTATATATTATATTATATATTCAGTTACTTTTCCAATAACAAATTCCTTTATTATTAAATAATATAATTGTTTGAAATATTGTATCTCCTCTACTTTGAAAATGATCTGAAATGCTAGTAAACAAGGATCTAGTGGGTGATAAAGGCAAACAGTAGGCAATTACTGGACAATTACTATGATTAAGCTTGACCTTTGACTCATGTCTCCCTTGTATAGCAGTCACAAAATCCTTGCAAAGTAAGTTAAGAAGAATTGTCCTTAAAGTATTTCAAAGCCTCTCTTTTGCTGTCTTCTGCCACCTCCTGCATCCTGTCTTTTGTCACTTTGTTCTATTAATGACAACAGTCCTCTAGTTAGTGTTCATGCTTGTAGTATTTTTCTCCTTCTCTCTTTTCCAGTACTGCCACATTAATCTTCTGTAAGTACTGCTTTCATCTTGTCACTACCCTACTCTGTAACTCTAAATAGCTCACTCCTTCCTCTGGTATGAAATTCAAAGTTATTTGCTAACTTGCATCATGACCCACTATTTGTCCCCAGACTAACTTTGTAAACATAGTTTTTACTTTTCCTATGGGTACACCAGCTGCTCCACCGAGGCTGATCATACTAAATTCTTCTCTATACTTCCTTGATCAGTATTTTCCCAGAATTGGCTAACCTGTGAGTGTTTACAGATCGTGGTTTGATACAGTTTATCAGGCGTTTGTACAGAAATCAATGTTCTTCTTAAGAAGACCTTATTATTCTGATTTACCAGCAAGAAAAAGCATTATTCAGGCAGGTTAAGGAATCAGAATAAGAAATCCAGGATACACACCCAAATTTCCCCCCTCCCCTAGGCTTTCTTATCGTGCTTTGCTGGACTATGTTTGACCCAGAATGTCTTTGTCTTTGTTGTATTAATCCACACCATTAAATTCTCTCCTTGGCCTAAGTGCTAGTTTCATTACAATTGCATGGAAAATATCTAACACTTTTTGCCTTCCTTGATTTTCTTCATCTTTGAAATGAAATACTAATAATCAATACCACCTTTACCATTGCATAATGAGCCAGTCTTCTTGCCACAGCTACTCTGGATAAATGCTCTCTATTTCATAACCCCTCCATAAATTGCAGTTTTTCTGGACATGAAGTGACCATATAACACATGCTTGCTGACAAGAATATTCGGCACTTAGCGTTTGAGTTATTGTGTTTTCTTGAGTCCAAATAGAAAATATAGGAAAGAATCAAGAGTAAAACTTAATTCTACTTAAAAATATTAACACAGTATACAAGGGATGTGAGAAATATAACAAAAGAGCATGTGCTGGTATGAACTAGAAAAATAAAAGTGGTTCTGGGACTGTGCTTCAGGGAATGGGATTCAAACATACAACTTAAAGTTACAGTAGACTCTGCTTCCTTGGGGTCAAAAGTCAAACAAGCTTATAAAATTTAGTGTCTATGAGATGAGCAAATCAATTGCTTATGAGCAGTAAGTTTACGTTTGGTATGTAGTCCAGACAAAAACGTCTCCCCATAGACTCTCATTAAGAGGAAATTGGGTAAGGGAGTGAACAATATCCTTGCTAAAATAATTTACGGTGGGTATAATAAAGAATTCCATAGAAATCTTGCTTATAATGACCACAGTCTAGCCAGTGACATCATAGAACATAATGAATCTCAGTAAGAAAAATTCTTCAGATGAGGGTTAGGACAGACATTGTGGTTAGCACCCTCAAGAAACTCACCCTGTGGAAAGCCTGAGAGACTAACCCTCAAAGAGGTTCTGATTCAAATCAACACTCCAGGGATCTGGGAGCTCCAATACAGTTACGCAGGGAATGCATGCATCTAGAGGGTCAGACAGGGGTTGCCTTGACTGCTGTATTTATTTTTCAGGTATATAGAGATCTTTTCCTTGTAGCTAAGGGTCTATTTGAGTTTCAGTAGAAGATTGGCTCAAGATAAAGTGGAATACTTAATGGGAATAACACGAGACCTAAGACAGTGTGGCTGGACATAGCTCTTGTTTTGTCTTAGAATAGAATTTCTAGCCAAGAAAGTAAAACAAATAGGTGCCATAATAACAGAGTCAGAGCCAGAATGGTGGAGATATGGACTTTCCTTGATGAACTTAGAGGTAGGCTGGGATACATCTTGTGTCTGGATTAGTGAGAATAGGGTGAAAATATGCCTTTGTGAGGTTTTGTTCTTATTGCCTCAGTAGTGATCTTCCATAGTTGGAACAAAATCACCTGTGTATCCTTGTCAACCTGCACATATACCTCCAGGCCCACTCATAACCTCCTAGGTCAATGTCTACCAAGGGAGGGTCTTGAGCAGCTGTATGCTTAAAAAACTTCCAAGGTGCTTCTCCCGTAGTCTAAAATTTGACAGCCAATGGTTCAGGAAGAAAATTGGCCAAACTTGAGTTGCAGATAGAAATATCTGCTCTTAGGCAGACTTGAAGCTGATATTGGACATAGAGAATCAATAGTGAGACCTCGGGGATTAGACAACATTAAATTTTTATGAATCAGAATGAACAAATGACTTAGGACAAGTCATTGAATTAAGAAAGAGAGTTTTATAAGAGAAGTGCAGACAGGGAAATTTAGAATTCCTCTTAATAATAGGAGAAGGTAAAAATTTAATGAAAAGGAGAATTTTAATATGAGTGAGCAATATATCCAGCCATTTCCCTTCCTGTGAAGCAGCTCTAAGAACATCTAGGAAGTTTTATTTTGGGAGCAGAGATATCTAGAGTGTCACTACACGCAACTAGGGAAATAATACCTTGGCCACAGAGGAAAACAGAACGAGAGGTTGCCATAATAAGCAGAGTGATTGGGCACTTAGACTCTAGAATATTCTCTTGCTTCTGGATTCATTTTGTCAGCAGGTAACACAAACATTTCAGCACACACAGTGCATATTATATCTGAGATTTCATAGGTTATAAGGAACCGTGACAATTTTGTTTGTTGGGTACACTCAAAAAATAAGTGTTTTGACTGCCAGTGTGTGCAATTGTCTTTGACATGGAGGAGCTCAGCCCACGCTGCTTCTTGTTGTGTTATTTTTTCATTTGTTTGTTGTAGGGATCTTAACTAGAGAAAGGGAGGAATTTGGATTAAAGTTTGAACCAAAGCAATCAGGCAACTCCAATAATGAAAGGCTATCCAGGCTTTTGCAATAGGAAATCTATGCAATCCCACTGCTAATGCTATTCTCACTATAGGGTTTCATCGAGCCTATTTTATCAGCTCAGTGGGGTTTGATGCTTCTCTATTCTGAAGGAAAATGGAGAATTATCACAAGGGTAATGAAAAACACCTCTCCCACATTTATGGGGTGTTTTATACCAGTCTTGTATACCAGTTGCATTAGGTGAGTATAAATGTGAGAATAGCTTTCAAGGGACTTTCCTTTGTGATAATTTAAAATTCCTCAAAGAGTATGCAGTCAGGTGTGATGTTAATATTTTATGTCTTTGCTACCTAAAAGTTTCCTAAAGGTACTGATAGGTGAAGCACAGTAAAACTTCAGTTGAGCTTTGGAGTTACCTCTCTAGGGCCAGTAGTTTATTATGATTTGTTTTTCAAATGCTTTTTTTTAAAAAAAAAACTTTCCTGATATACCTCATTAATTTCTTCTGCCATTAGGCAGCAGAAAATTCTAATTAGTGTGCCTAGGCCTAGTGACTAGGCCAATTACATTTTACTTCTTATTCCTCTTAATAACCATATTTTACCTTTTATAAATTAAATCTCTCTTTCGCCAGTGGTGTTTCACATTTTATTTCTAGTTTCTGAATATCTTAACCCAATGTTGCTTTTGGCAAACTCCATTAGTTCCATGCCATTAGCATTCCATTCTACAGCTCATCTCCAACCTGATTCTTCCAAAACTTTAAGACCTGTATTAAGTTCAAGGACGATTAATTCTACCACAGCATGTCACCTCCTGGAGGATATAGACTTGTACAGAAATAATGTCAATGTCTTGCTAAAAGGGTAATAATAGAGATGCTTGAAGAGAGAAGCATACGTGAAAACAGTTCTGAGTTTGAATCTTAGAGCAGACTTCAACATGAAGACACTCATGTTAGAGAAAGAGACTTCCAACGGTGGGTTTGTGAAAGAACAGAAGTTCCATCATGCTCAGAGACTAGTTGCAGTTCTATGCCCATAAAGTAGGGGTTGAAGGGTAGAAGACAGCCAGAAATATGGAACCATATTGTAAAACCTCATATTTTGTATTAGTTGAGCTTGGACATTTTCCTATATCTATTGATATGGAGACCCTATTTTGAAAAGCATCTTGGAAAGATCACTCTAGAATTATACAAAATGATTTGGAGTTGTCTAGGAGATCAGTTAAGAGTTTATGGAAATAGTTCCAAGAATTCCTGAGAGGAACTACAAACTTGGGCTCAGTCCCTAGGACTGAGGAACAATTAGTCAGGAAAGATGAAATGAGCTTGAAGATTTGAGGCAGAAGGGAGAAAGAGAACACAGTGAACCTGAGCTTCCTAATAGAGAGTTATATAATATTATATAAGGCATATAGGAGAAGATGATTTGATTTTTAGGAATAAAAAGTATGTAAGTTCAGTTTGAGGATGATGTATATATCTGATTGTATAAATAGACATGTGTAGTATTAGGAAAAGAGGTAATTTAGCGTGGGAAGAAAATTTGACAAGAGATGTAGATTTCCGAGTATGGGGGTCTTCTTATTGGCCAGTATGAATTATGACTTTCAATGCTATTAATATACACTATTCATGTGTCTTCATTATATAGATGACTCATTTAGAGTTGAACTATAGGCCTGAGAAGGTGGCTCAGTGGTAGAATGTTTGCCTTGCATGCATGAGGCCCTGGGTTCGATTCCTCAGCACCACATAAGCAAAAAAGAAAAAAACTGGAAGCGGCGCTGTGGCGCAAGTGGTAGAGCGCTAGCCTTGAGTTGAAGAGCTGAGGGACAGCGTCCAGGCCCAGAGTTCAGGACCCACGACCAGACCCCCAAAAAAGAAAAGAAAAAAATAGAGTTGTACTATAATAATTTGAAGGTTATTTTTATATCTGCCTTGCCATAACAGCTCTTTTCTGTGCTGGACTTGTGTACTTCTGTATGTTTTTAGCCTAAATGAAACACAAGCCAGTTGAATTCTGTTTATTCAGTGTCACATATTGTATATTCAACAAGGTGGAATGAACCAAACTTGGACTTTGGAGATAGGGATTGTTAGGGACGATATGATTGTACCCCTGAAATCCCTTTTAAGTTAAAGTTAGCTATGTGACTAGCTTTTAAGTTAAAGTTAGCTATGTGACTAGCTTTTAAGTTAAAGTTAGCTATGTGACTAGCTTTTTATCTCTGAAAAGGGAGGTAGATGGGCCATGCCATTTCCAGACAAATGTTCAAGAGTCAATTTGCAATTCACCACATTCTCTTTTACTGCTTCTGCAACCTTGGTGAGAAGGACCCTTGACAACCAGGTCCCAGAGTGGCTCAAATGAGCAGAGTTCCTCATGAGGCCCATGTTGGACACAGTGTGAGTGAGAAAATTTGCTACATTGAGCCACCGAGATTGTTATTATTGTTCTCAAAGCATAAAAAGTCAATTTGATTAGTAGAGCTAACCATGTATGGGCCAATTTCTGCCTCTGTCACTAATTAACTAACTGTAAACAAGTTACACAACTTCAGTGAGTCCCTGTTCTTCATTTGGAGGAGAGAAATAATAATATTGAATTTTTTAGAACTTAGTGAACATATAAAGGCAAAGCATATAAAGTAATTTCTAAATAGTAACTACTCACTACTTCACAATATCCTCCCATCCTTTTAGATATTCAATTTTAATATGTTAATCTACAATAAATTATGTGGTAATTCTTCCCAGATCTCTGTTGTATTAAGATATGCCCGTTGTATTAAGATATCTACGTGAGCAACAGCTAACTGGAGGCAAAAAGAAAGGAACAAAGACATGACTGGGCAATCATATCAACACAGATCTCACAGATACTCGAGATATTAACGAACTATGGTTGCATAGAGTTACAAAAGTAATTTACCTTGTAGTAAGTGTGAATTCTCATGTTATGCTTGATAAGATAAAAATTTTTTAAAAGGAGGTACCATATGAAAGGAATACTTTGTAAGGCACCTTGTTAGGATCATGTATGACTTAATTACATACCATTCTTGGACATTCATAACCTCTTTACTTAGTGATAGTTTGCCCTTTTATTTCAGACAAACTTATTCTGTGCATTTGGAGATAGAGGATAGTTTCTATATAGAATATACATTATATGTTATATATATTCTGTATATTATATATTCTGTACATTATATAATATAGAATATAATATATTCTGTATATTATATAACATATAATATAGTATACAGAATATATTTTATATTATATAATAACATTATATATTATATAATATTCTGTATATTGTAATATACATAATATGATATTATGTGTATTATGGATAATATCATAAAATTATGTATATTATATATTATATACAGAATATATTATGTAATATATGTATATACTATATAGAATATTCTTTATATTCTTTGCTTCTGGTGTAATCCTACGCCCAAACCTCTATTACTCTGCAATAATAGAATTATCTTGCTCTCATGGTATGATTACCTGCTTATGGACCCTTGCCTATAGCACAAAGTTTATGAAAGATTTCACCCATTTGAACATAAACTGAGAAACCTAAATTGTCTTAGAGAAAAGCATGTAAGATGCTTTTGATTTATTATAAAGATTCAACTCTTAGAAAATAAAGCATGATAGTAATTGCATCTAATATGTTCATTTTACAAAGTAAAAATTGATTGTGATTGTAGAAGAGCTGAAAACTTTGGAGTGAAGTGACCTAGGTAATATAGGAGTAATGGAACTAAAGAACAAGAGGGTTAATAAGATGAATATATTTCTAGCACAAAATCAAATAAAGTATAAAGGATTACCTTCTGGGTTAGGTATCTTATAAAGCAAAGAACTGGTTCCTATGATGATCTGGTCTGAATATAAATTCTAAGTGTGATACAGGCTAGGAATATGTTTATGTTCTCCATTTAAATAGAGGTTTCAATAAATATATTGATAATATACTATGGAAGACAAGATAGATAATAGAAGTAGATGTACAATATTTGAGGGGATCTTTGTTTGGCCCTATATTCCAGGAGGGAAATTGTGTGGCCTAGTTCTGGAGCCTGACGAAGTTTAAACATGTCTTTGCCCTTCTATTTATTTGTTTGCATGGCTTAGTGTCTCAGAGAAACAGATAGGCACATATTCACCAGATTCACAGATGACAAAATCATTTTCATGGATATTTGTATACAAATATGCTGACATTATGAAATACTGATTCAAAAGAATTTTGACTCTTTTTTGGGAAACAAGCACAAACTTCTTGGCATAAAGGAAATTAGAGAGTGAAATACTCGGCGAATGTACCTTTTCTTTAAATCTTTCTCTCAGTTGAGATGACAATAGTTGTTGCTACATCCTTTTCCCTCAGACATCAAATCAATGGGGAGAAAGAAGAACATGTGTGCTGCAACACCCTGTTAATGCCCCTTCATCTTACCTATATGATGGCCTTCAGAAATGACAAACAATTTCCTTCAAGTGGAGAGATTTAATTGGCAATTAAAGAAGCATCTTAGGTTTTTTTTAAGTAACTGTAACTTTATAATTTTACTTCCCTAGCATCTGTTCTATTCAAGCCAAGCCTACTGTGGTGATCTTCATCGAGACAATTCAGTGGTTTCCTAGCAACCAAGTTTCCCGTGGTTTCCTTGGTTATATGCAACGATATAACTCTTGTGGGCAACTTCAAAAGCACAGAAGAAAGCCCTCCCAAAGAAAGATTCCAAAAAAATTCAGGATTGTTACTTGCTGAGTGTCTATAAAGAAGAAATTTCTACCAATGTGCATAAGTAATGATATTAGACAATCATATAGACATTGCAAAGTAGAATCATATGTTAAATTACCTGTTTTTTTCATGGTCTTTGTCATATATCTAATACTAATTTTTCACCTGAACTTGAAGGCTTTCTCCCATATCTTTTAATTGGCTACTATTTTTAGGCATATCTAGTAGATGAAATATAGATGCTTAATACCTTTCCATGAGAGGTTACTTATTTAGACAGCAGAGTTGCATTTATTATAGAATAGGATAATAGGATTATAGGATACAATAAGATCATTTTGTTTTTTCTCATAAAAGGTATTTTACAGACTTTACCATTGGTTCCTGGTAGAATCCATTAAATAGCTTTTAACCCAATTGCATCTACAAAAGCTGAAAAAAATGCTTAGGAACAATTAACTTATTGGAATAAATTAAAATTGTTAGATACAATAAAATTAATAAGAACAATTAATTTTAAGGAACACTATTATTAACTGAACAATTTAATAGTAATAGTAATTATTAATTAAGCAAATAATTAAATTATTAGGGACAATTAAAATTTTAACAGTAATTATTGGTGAAAGATCTGGACATTAAGAACTATAAAACATTGATGAAAGAAACTGAAGGACACCAATAAATGAAACTCTCTTGTTTGAGAACTGGCAAAGCATTGAAAAGTCTTACAATGAGGTCCTTAATACATTTTGAACTGATGGTGGTACAAGGAGATCTATAAAGATATAGTTTCAGTTTTTGACATGTGGATATCCATTTTTGCCAGCACCATTTGTTGAAGGACTCTCTTTCTTCCAACCTGTGTTTTTGGCTCCCTTTTCAAATATTAAATGACTGAAAGTCTCTGGTTTTATTTCTGGGTCTTTTATTCTGTTCCACCTTCCAGCCTCTTTTTATCTCAGTATCAAGCTGTTTTAATTTTTTTTATTTTTTATTGTGAAAATACTGTACAGAGGGATTACAATTACATGGGCAAGATAGTGAGTACATTTCTTATCAAGCATTGTAGCCTCCTCATTTATTTACCCTTCCCATCCTTCCCCCTCCCCCCCATCAATCACCCCCACCAAAGTTGTAAAGGTCGTTTTCGACATGACAACTTGTACTTCTCATTGTTGCAACCAGTCCACCTGTATCCTTATTTAAATGACTTGTTTTTCCCCTTCCCCTCCACAAATTATACCGACATCAAATACAGTGAAAGCAGGGGTTATACTGTGGGGGAGGGACATACAA
>NW_012267267.1:6073839-6083793 GCF_000151885.1 Dipodomys ordii
TGGGAGTGTAAACTTGTTCAACCACTTTGGAAAGTAGTATGGAGGTCCCTCAAAAGACTCCACATAGAGCTCCCCTATGACCCAGCAATCCCACTTTTGAGCATTTACCCAAATGTTTACAAACAAGACCACACTAAAGCTACCAGCACAACTATGTTTATTGCAGCATTATTTACTATAGCTGTTTTCATTCTTATGGCTGTGTTGTTGAGTTTGAAGTTGGAGATTGTTATTCCTCCAGCACTATTCTGCCTGCTAAAGATTGCTTTTGTTATTTGGGGTCGTTTGTTGCTCCATATGAATTTTTGGATTACTTTCTCCATTTAATTGAAGAACGATGTTTGATTTCGATTTGTATTGCATTGAATCTATAGATGGCTTTTGGCAGTATTGCCAGTTTCACAATGTTAATTATTCCAATCCAGGAGCATGGAAATTATTTTCTTAAAGTCTTCTCTAATTTCCTTTTAAATATTTGAATTTTTCACTATAGATGTTCTTCACATCTTTGGTTAATTCTTAAAGTTTTTTTTTTAGGTTATAGCAAACGGAGTTCCTTCTTGATTTCAGTCTCAATCTTCTTTTTTTTTAATTAAATGAGTTTTTTTATTGTAAAATACTGTACAGAGGGGTTATAGTTACATGAACAAGGTAATGAGTACATTTCTTATCCAGCATTGTTGCCACCTCCTTTGTTTTTCCCCTACCATCTTGTCCCTCCCACCTCCTCAATTACCCTCTACCCCCACCCCACCCTGCCTAAATTTTAAAGTTTGTTTTTCAATATGGCATCTGTACATCTTATTGTTGCGATGGGTCAATCTGTATCCCTATTTAAACATTTTGTTTTTCCCTTTGCCTCCCCAAATTATACCAACATCAAGTACAGTGAAAACAGGTTATACGATGGGGGAGGGACATACAAAGCAACAAAAAAAATCATGTGGTACCTTATAAATATGTTAGAAACAATAGCAAGGAAGAAAAAAAAACACTTGTGTCTCTGTCTTGGGCTCATCATCTTATCTGAGCTTTTCTGCTTGTCCCAGACATATACTCGTTATTGCAAATAAGGAAAATCATGGGACATATGTTTCTTTGGGCCTGGCTTACTTCACTTAATATAATTTTCTCCAAGTCTTTCCATTTCCTAACAAATGGGGTGATGTCATTCTTTCTGATGGAGGCATAGAATTCCATTGTGTATATATACCACATTTTCTTGATCCATTCATCTACTGAGGGGCACCTGAGTTGGTTCCATATCTTAGCTATGGTAAATAGTACTGTAATAAACATAGTTGTGCTGGTAGCTTTAGTATGGTCTTGTTTGTGATCATCCTGGTAAATGCCCAAAAGTGAGATTGCTGGTCTATGTGGAGTCTTTTGAGGAATCTCCATCCTACTTTCCAAAGTAGTTGAACAAGTTTACACTCCTACCAACAATGCAGTAAGGTTCCCTTATGTCCGCATTCCCTCCAGCATCTGTTGTTATTAGAGTTCTTGATTATAACCATTCTAACTGGGGTGAGATGGTATCTTAATGTTGTTTTGATTTGCATTTCTTTTATGGCTAGGGAGGTTGAGCATTTCTTTATGTGTCTGTTGGTTGCTCTTATTTCCTCTTCAAAGAAGTTTCTCCTTAAGTCTTAAGCACACTTATTTAACAGGCCGTTGTTTCTTTAAGGATTTGTTGTCAGGGATTTAATTTTTTGAGTTCCAAGTGTATTTTAGTTATGAGACCATTGTCTGTTGTATGTCAATCTTCTTGTTTTTATACAGAAAAGCTACTGATTTTGTGAATTAATTTTATACTCTGCTATTACAAAAATTTTGAATCAGCTCCAGTAGCATGGGTAAGAGTCTATAGAGTCTTTAAGTACACGATTATGTCATCTGCACAAAGGAAGTTTTTCTTCTTCCTTCCTTATTTGGATCCCAGTTATATTTTTCTCTTACCTCATTGCTCTTGCTAAGAATTCAAGTACTATATTAAAGAAGAGTGGAGCTAGTGAACATCGTTAATTTGTTCTTGATTTTATAGGGAATGGTTTTACTTTTTCACCATTAAGAACAATGTTGACCTTTTATACAACTACTTAGATTAAAAATAAATAAAAAGGAATAACATACTGTTGTAAAAAAGAAAAAGAATAATGTTGGCTTTAGGTTTGCCATATGTACCCTTTATTATAAGGGTACACAGCTTTTATCATAAAGGGGTATTGGTTTGAATCGTATGCTTTTTCTGTGTCTATTGGGATGACCATGTGACTCTTGACCATAGTTCTGTTGATTTGTTTTATTACATTTGCTGATTTACATATGGCAAACCAGCTTTACATCTCTATCATGAATCCTTTTCTGATCATAATGTGTGATTTTTGGGGGATTAGTTATTAAATTGGTTGGTGAGAATTTTTCTTGTGAGAAGTTTTGGTCTATGTTCACTGAAGAGAGGTCCTATCTGACTTTGTGATGAGTGTAATGCTGGCTTTTGGTATCTATCCTTCCCTTTCTATTTCATTAAAGAGTTTGAGGAGTATTGATGTTTGTTTTGCTCTGAAGGCTTTATAAAAATTGGCTATAAATCCATTAGATATGGGCTTTTTTTGGATGGGAGGTCTTTTCTTGCCATTTCAATTTAAATGCTTGTTATCAGTCCATTTATATCATATTGGCTGTTTAGGTATATTGATGGTCTCTAGATTCTTCAATTTATTGGCATAAAAGATTGCAAAATATTATCTTATAGTATTCTGGACTTGGCTTCTTTCTGTTGTGATGTTCCCATTTTTGTCTCTAATTTTAGTATTTTGATGATTTCTCTTTTCCTAGTCTGCTTTGCTTAAGGGTCTGTCAATTTTATTAATTTTTTCAAAGAATCAACTTTTTGTTCTATTGATATTTTATATGGATTTTTAGTCTCTGATTTGTTTATTTCCAATCAATATTTTATTTCTTTCCATCTACTGGTTTTGTGTTTGGATTCTTATTTTTCTAGAAGCTTGAGGTATATCATTAGAGTATTGCATTCTCTCTAATTTGTTTATGTAGGCACTCAGATATAAACTTTCCTTTCAGTACTGCGTTTGCTTTGTCTCAGAGGAGCTGATATTTTATATGTTCATTTATATTGAATTCCAGAAACATTTAAATTTCCCTTCTTATCTTTTTAATGATCCACCAATCCCAACCAGCAATGTATTGTTCAGTTTGCATGAGTTTGAGTATTTTCTATGATGGCTTTCATTGCTGATCTCTAATTTTATTCTACTGTGTTTTGACAGGATACAGGGAGGAGTTTCAACTTTCTTGTACTTTCAGAGATTTTCTTTGTGACCTATGATATGGTCTATATTGGAGAATGTTCCATGGGCTGCTGAGAAGAATGTATATTGTGAAACTAACTTGTAAAAAATTCTGTAGGTCTAGTTGGTCAATGCAGTTATTTAGCTCTGAGCTTTCTTTGCTAAGTTTTTGCCTGAATAATCTATCCAGAGGTGACAGTGATGTGTTAAGGTCATCAACAATCAGTGTGTTTGGTTCTATATATATTTTTAGGTCAGGTAGTATTCATTTGCTGAAGTGCATAGATATTGAAAATTGTTATGTTCTCCTGATGTGAGTTCCATTTATTAATTTGTACTGTCCTTCTTTGTCTCTTCTTACTAATTTTAATTTGAAGTCGATCCTATCTGAAATTAGTATTTCTACTCCAGCTTGTTTACAGAGGTAGTTTGCTTGAAAGACTTTGTTCCAGCCTTTCACTTCAAATAGATATTTGTTTTTGTCAGTGAATTATCTCCTATAAATAGCAGATGGATACGTTTGACTTTTGATCCAACCAGCTACCCTAAATCTTCGGTAAGAGAATTGAACTGATTGATATTGTTAAAATTCAGAGCTATGTAATAGCTCCTGTCATGTTAACCCTTCACCTTTTAGGAGTTGTGTCTTTTCTATTCTTACTATCTGCTCATATATCTATATGCTCATCTGATAGGGTTTATTTTCTCTGCCTAATCTAAGTTCATGTTGATTTTCTGAATGTAGGATATCTTTGAGTGTTTTTATTTTTGTGTTGGTTTGGTGGTGATAAATTATTTTAATTTTTGTTTAATATGGAATGCTTTTATTTGCCCTTGAATTATGAATGGAAGTTTGACTAGATACAGTATTCTTGCTTGATAATTGCTCACATTCAATGCTTAGTATACATCATTCAAACCCTCTTTGACTTTTGGATTTCAGCTGAGAAATCTGCAGTTACTCTGATCAGTTTTCTTTTTAGGTAATTAGTCTTTTCTCTCTGAGTGTTTTAAATATCCTCTCCTTGTTTACTGCTAAACCACTTTGAATAACAATATGATGGTAGGAGATTATTGTCTGGTCTAGTCTGTTGGGTGTTCTAAAGGCCTCTTATACTTGGGTGGCTTGAAGACCAATGGAACAGAATAGAAGACTCAAATGAAACCATGGGGCTACCGCCATTTAATATTTGATAAAAAAAAAAAAACCAAGGCTGAAAGAAAGGCAGCCTCTTCAACAAATGGTGTTGGCAAAATTGGATAACCACATGTAAAAACCTAATACTAGACCCTTATATATCACCTTCCACCAGCATCAATTCAAAATAAAACCACAACCTCTGTGTAAGACCTGAACAATGGAGCTATTACAGGAAAGAGTAGGGAAAATATTAAGGCTCTTGGGCACAAGTAGAAACTTTCTGAATAAAAATTCAGAGGCACAGCAAATCAATGAAAGATTTGATAAGACTTTATATAAAACTAAAGTGTTTCTACATAGTAAAGGTCATAGCCAACAAGGTAGAAAGACAGCCTACAGAATGGGAGAATATTTTTGCCAGATACACATTAGACAATGACCCAATATCCAGAATGTACAGAGAACTGAAAAAAATTAAACACTCAATTAATAAATGGACTAATGTTCTACAGAGAGTCTTCTCAGAAGATGTAAAAATGGCCAATAGCTCCATGAAATAATGCTCAACATCTCCATCTATAAAGGAAATCCAAACCAAAACAACATTGAGATTCTACCTCACCACAGTTAGAATGGTCATCATCAAGAATATAAATGATAAGAAATTCTGGTAAGAATGTCCTTGAAAGGGAACAGCTTTAATACACTGTTAGTGGAAAGGTATACTTGTTCAACCAGTCTAGAAAGCAGTATGAAGATTGCTCAACAAATTAAACATAGAACTACTCTATGAAATAGAGCTACCCAATGCAATAGAACTACCCCTTCAATTCCACTTCTGGTCATTTACTCAAAACAAACACGGATACAGTATAGCCACCAGCACATCCATGGAAAGACTTGGAAAAATTTATGTTAAATGAAATAAGTCAGACCCAGAGAGACTTGCATTGTTAGAACCTTACTAGAATTTTTCACTTCTGGACTGAAATGTTATGACTCATCAAGAGCTGTTTTAAGTCTCCTAATATTTGAGAAGAAGGTACTCAGAATCCATTATTAATAAATCAATATGCTTTAAAACATTTCTGTAATGTAAATTTTGAGGTTATTCTTTTTAAAAGTAATTAATCTGAATATACATAAACAGTTTATATACTGATATCTTTCATAGTTTGGGGTTATTTTGAAAAAAAAAGAGTTTTAAATTCCAACTTTTTATTTGTACCCTGCAGTTGTGTGAGACAGGTTTTATTGTGACATTTCCATATATGCATACAATATATTCAATCAAACTCACTCCTCTATTTAAGGTCCCTAGTCACTCCTACCTCCTTAAAACAATTTCAGCAGGTTTCATTATTCTATTTTAAAAATAGTCTTTATGTTTTGATTATGGGATTTTATCATCATATCTAGAAAAAAATGTATCTACCTATTCTTTTAAATGTTATGAAAATTTAGCTCCAATTAGGGTAAGTTCTGTCAAACAGAAATCATCTTTTATGCAGCATATGTGCAAAATTGGGATTAATTTTGCTTTTTAGCTAGTGAAATGAGCAGTATTATTACAAGTAGATTATCTGGTGTTTTGGAAAATTGACATGGAGGCTTTCATTCATGCATTTTGGATATCTGGTAAAAATCTAAAATCCAAGATGGTAGAAGATTTTTCTCCTAAAATTAAATCAAATGAATCTCTTTTCTTAAATTTTGCTTTGAGGAAGTGGAGTTGTGGCTCAAAGTGGTAGAGCACTAGAGCACTAGCCTTGAGCACAAAACTTCAGGTACATAATCCAGGCCCTGAGTTCAAGCCTCATGACTGATAAAAAATGAAGTAAAATAAAATTTGCTTTGACCTCCATATTTGCTTTATTAGTTGAAACTAGAAAATACTTTTATTATTAGAATAAAGCACAAATAGGAGACATCTGCATGGTCATTTACCTGGGTTTCTTCAACTTACAGATGCAAAACAAATGTATTGTCTCAAGGTGTAGAACATGAATTTTCAAAGACACTGAATTAATGACTGTCAGGACCAAAAAATCAGAAACTCTTCATTAAATTTATGCACAGAGTAAGCTCCTTTGACTGCATACACTTTAGATATCATGACTCAAGTATTGTATTAGAAGTTCAAATTTCCTCTTAGAAGTAAATTTACCAGAGAATACAACATAATCTTCTTTTTCAAGACATTAATTCCATAAATGGAAGGATCCTATGGTGCTTTATGAAACTAATAAGGTTTACAAGTATCAAATTGAAGCTTATTAGAAACAATTGAGTAAAATCACTTTGTGTCCCTAATAACATTTAACTTATTGTGGGATTGCACAGTAAACATGTTTGTAAATTGATGAGATGTTTGAAAAACATCATAATCTGCTCTGAAAGAACCACCGGGAATCATCACAGAAGGTTAAAGTCAGTGCTGCTGCTGTTGAAAACAAGGACTAAGAAATCTTACTCTATTCCATGTGAGCTTCTTGATAGAGCCTCATCTCCCTGAATACCATTAGGAACTTCAAGTATCCAAGAAATATGTGATGACTATCTCTCCAAATCATCGAACTTTCCAAGTTTTGTCCTTTCCTGGCTTCAGGTTTCTTTCCTGTTTTATGGCTTGAATTTCGGGTGTGAAGCTAGCATACCTGCCATTGAAAAATGACCTTAGGCTTCCTCCTTTACTGAAGTTGGACAACTTTCCATATGCATTAACAGTGTTATAGTAGACAACAACCTGATATAAAGCTCTAAAAAAGAAAGTTGGCTTTTCTCATGAAGATCATGGAAAATTAACCTTACTTGATTTCAGCATGGTACTAACTCACAAGGAACAACAACAACAACAACAACAAAAAACAGAAATAGATGCAAATAATATAATTCTATAATATTCAGCTGGTGTGATCACCATTATGTACAAAAATTGGCTACCAATATTTTCCTCTTTCTCCATTCAATCATCAGAACATTTGGGGCTTCCATATAGTCTTTGAGTAAAATTCAAATTACAAAATATGTTTATATGACTTTCTAGGAAATAGGAAATGGCAGGCTACCTACAGAAATCATATAAAAACATACCAAATACATATACATTAAATTAAGATTGACAGGCATAATTCATTCTAATGTTTACTTGAAATGTGTTTTGTGTTTTTGTGTTTTGGGGTTTGTTTGTTTTTTTGGTCAGTCATGGGGCTTGAACTCTGGACCTGAGCACCGTCCCTCAGTTCTTCGGCTCAAGGCGAGTGCTCTACCACTTGAGCTACAGTGCCACTTCTTACTTGAAATGTGAAATGCACATTTCAACTTGTGTTGTTGATGTTATGTTTACTTATTAGAAAAGATGATGTTTGATGGGCTTGACTATTTACACTTAAAATTATTTTCACCTGTTTGTATGTAATTTTGGATGTAGAAAAAAAATTACATCCATCAGGATGAGCATGTCAGCCTCCTGACTGCAGGAAATAACATATTGTCATGCAGATGTACTCATTTCCAGGCAGAAAACCAAGATGTAGCTTAGTATTTTTCCCTTTATGAGCTTTCATGTTTTTAAACCTTTTATGAAATAGATAAAGCAACATCTTCTAAAGACAAATATGCTACAATAGCATGTAGAACTGTTCTGTTGCCAGAAAACAACCATTCTCAGATGTGTAACTATCTACTTGAGACAATAAAACCTATTTTCCAGCTCTATAGTTGTGAAATAAATGTTAGTATAAATAATTTCATGATAAATTAGATAAACATGATAAAAACTAGAGTTTGTGATATTTATTTGGATTTTTAAAAAAGATTCACTTAAACTAATTGACAAATATTATATATATATATTTATGATGTACAATATGACAAAACCTAGATAGAGTTCAAGCCCAAGTAAAGGGGGAAAAATCTATTATCAGCAATTTTTCTAGTAATAGATTGATCTCCCTCAACTTATTCCTCCTGTTCAATTAAAATTTTGTATCCTTTGACCACCATCTTTCTAACCCCTCTTCCTCTCCACCATAAGAATCCTTTTATTAGTTTTGCTCCTACAGATTCCACATATAAATGAGATTGTATCATACTGCTTTTCTGTATGTGATTTATTTCACTTAACATAATGTCTTTCAAGTTTATTAAAATGGGCTAAAAACTGGAGCCAAATGAACTAAAGGCCTCAATGATAGCCCTGAAGCTCTAAAACTTCCAGAAGAAAACAGAAGAAACGTCATATTTTCTGCAAAGATATATTGAAATGGATGCTGTGACCATCGGAAGCCAAAGCAAGGCTAGACAAATGGGACTGCTTCAAACTAACAAGTTTATGTGCAGCAAAAGTAGCAATTGACAGAATGAAAGGACAGCTGCAAAATAGAAGACAATGTTTGTGAGCCATACATCTGATAGGTGGTTAACACATAAAGCATGAAGAACTGAAACTACTCACTAGTCAGAAAACAAACCGATTTTTAAAATGGGCAAAGGACATAAAAGACATTTTTCAATAGAGATATAATGGCTGGAATGCTCAAGGTAATCGACCAGCAGAGGAATATAACTTTGTTGTTTTATTAATGATGCATGGTGTCAGTAAATATCCATTAGTACAGATTGTCTAATATCCAGAATATTCAACTTCTACTTATGTAACTCTGCTGAATTATTTTGATTCAGTTGGCTCATCAAAATAAAAATGATTTGACATTATTTCCTAACAAAATTAGCTTGCCCAATTCCTACTTTTTGAGTGAATGTAAGTCAAACCATTGGTCATGTAGAAAATCTCTGATCCTATGCCATCAGCCCCATTCCATTAGGCTCTTAATCAAATATTTTTTTGCCCATTGTTTTGACTGTTGATGACAGATAAAAGGAGGAAAAATCAGTATAAACTGAAATTAGCATGATATTTAAATATCCCTTGCTAATCATTGTACTTGATCATTAAGAGATAAGCAATTAATGCATAGTAATTAGGACATAGTGTCTGTGAAACTGTTTTATATGTCTGGATAGGAATATATGAAAAATAGAACAACAGATGTCTTTGGGAAACTTTTATAAATCCTTTTTATTTCTTATAATTCCTTTATCAAATTACATGAGAATACAAGATGTCATTGGTAATAAGATTATTTTTGAGTGAGCATAATATCCTATTGGTAAAGTAAAAAAGTCATACTTGTTTTTTATTAGGATTTATAAATGTAACAAGCAAGTTATTGTGAAAACACCATAGATGTGTACAACATACTTTAAACAAGTTCACTTCCTCCATTATATTCCTTTACCTTCCTCTTTTAATAAACAATTTTTGGTGTATTTTATTCTCTCTGTATATAACCTATGATATACAGTATTTACAAAAGTCAGGTATCATGGTTCCTAGCATGTAGCAGACAGTAGTAAAGCTTAATGGCTCAACACATAGGCTCTAAAGTATATACTTTGAAACTTTTACCCCTCCAGTAACCACCCCTTCTCTCCTCCTAC
>NW_012267267.1:6087293-6158397 GCF_000151885.1 Dipodomys ordii
TTGAGAAGTTTTGCATCAATATTCATCAAAGAAATGGGTCTATAGTTCTCTTTCTTTGATGAGTCCCTGCCTGGTTTTGGGATGAGGGTTATGATAAGCCATTGATTTTTGAGGGTTAATTTTATACCTTGCTAGTTTGCCTAAGGTTTGAATCAGCTTGAGTAATTTCTCTCCTCCTACTCTTAACCATTCTCCCTCCACTGTTCTCCTTTTTACTCATGTCTCATTATTATTTTTATTATTGTCATTTTAGAGCTGTATTCTGCAGATAAGTAGTAACATGATATATGTTAGGTTTGTGCTTGGCTTTTTTCACTTTTTGATGATCTCCAGTTTTATCCATTTTCCTGAATATGACATAATTTCATTTACTTTATGGCTGAATACTCTCTTGTGTTTATATAGCATGTTTTCTTTATTGATTCATAAGTTGGGCTATTGTGAATAGTGCTACAATAAATATCAGTATAAATATATCTTTATTTACTGTATATATACTTAAGATATATGCTCAGGAATAATACATTAATATCATAAATTATGCTCATTTTTGGCTTTTTCAAGAATGATAGTGGTTGCACTAGTATAAAGTCTTACCAATTGTGTACACACACACACACACACACACACACACACACACACACACATGCTATATCCTTACCAGCATTTGTTCTTTTGTTTCTTGATGGAAATGCAAAATTTAGCAATACTCGTAGATTAAAAATTTGGTGACTTTTAGGGACAGGAGCCATAGATTCAAAATTTTCTAGTTTGTCTGGTTGCAGAAAGACCATATAATTGATTGTGAGTACTTTACAATGGAAATATTAGTCTTAACATGAATTTCCAGAACTACAACTGAGTTCAGGTCACCTATAAACCTGACTGTTTTAGCAATAAGTTTGAAACCTTCACAAATGCAGAAAAATACTGGGTCTAATTCTGAAACCATTACTTAATCTCTCTATTTTCAATAAAAATACAATCTTCTTAAAATTTGAGATAAAACTAACCAATGAATACAATCAAAATAGCAACCTTAATGACATTTCTAAGGATGAAACAATGAAGTAGATATGTCTACAGAAAATGGAGCTTGTCATTGATTCTCTACTTGTAGCTTAGGCAACCTTAAATAGATTAGGGCAGTCCCAGTGTCAATGTGCCTAGCTTTTGGAGTTCACTCTCAGAGAGAGTAGAAGAGGGCAATGCATAAACAGATTCCACCAATGTATCTGCTACTTAACCAACTCATTTTATACAAAAGGCAGGTAGCATAGTTCCTTAGCATGCAGCAAAACAAGTATTAAACTTTAATGATTAAAGACATGGGCTCTAAAGTCAACTATTTAGATTTTCATATCATGTACACAATTTCAGCTGGTTAAATTTGAGAACATCATTTAACTTCTCTGAGGCTTGCAAGATAAATAATAGTATCTGGTTTATATAGTTGGCAAGAAAACAAATGAATGGGAGTATACAGAATGCAACAGTTAGTATGTATTAAGGCCTCAAATGACTTATAACATTTCTTAAATGATCTATAAACTATTCCTACTACAAGTATAATTCACACAATAATGACAAGTCTTCATCTTATCACTCCTACTAGGACTAGTGCTAGATCACCTATTTTGGTACAAACAGGCTTAGAAGTGGCACTGAGTTTGGAAGAGTGGGGTTGAATAACTCATCTATTGACTCATAGAACTAATTGAGAAGTGCAAACGTTTACCTTGTAAACAAATGTGTACAAACAGATTATCATGGTTATTAAACTACCTGATAAAGTGACATTATTAACTTCATCAATCATTTATCAGTAAACAGCAAAAGATTACAGCAAAAGCCTGGAAATATGAATATACAGATTTAGCTTGGGCCTTGGATACCATAGCTGAGGTTATTTTATTCATAGGCTTAAGAAACACCAAATTCTTACCAATAAGAAATGACCTAAGCCCCTAAAAACCTTTATATGACATCCACTTTAGATTTCTAATGGTTATTTTACTTACTTTAAAACAATTGATACCTATTTCTTTTTTTGTGGTAAAATATGCTTGCATACCATAAATTTACCACTTATTTACCATTTTATCCATTTGAAGCATATAGTTCAGTAGCACTAAGGACATTACCTGATTGTATAACTATCATCACAAACGACTGAAACTTGACTTCATTTCCCATGAAAACTACAATTCTGTCTGTGTCTATGCACAGACTGGCTACTCTCCAGGTACTTTATACAGATAAAGCATTGTATTTTATATTACATAGTATTAGAATATAACATTTGTCTTTTATTTTTAGTTTATTTCACTTATCATATCCTCAAGGTTCAGCCTCATAGCATTATCAAAAATTTATTCTTTTTCAATGTTGAAAATGTTTGATTGCTTATATAAGAATATGTAAATAAATAAACACAATTTTCTATAGATACATAAGTATTAATAAAATCAGTTCATTCATCTTTTGATAGACAGTTTTTATACATTTTTACTTTCATATATAATGCTTCTATGAACACAAGTATACTTATAATTATTTTTTAAAATTGAGCTATTTAAAAAATTGCTTCCTTGATTATTCACATTGGTATATGTATTTACCAGCTTTGCACTATAGTAACTAAATATCTAAGTTAATCAATGTAAAAAGAGGAAAGGTTTACTCTGCTTACTTGTTTAGGATTTTCAGTCCAAGGTCAGTTTGTTTTGTTGCTTTGGGACCTCTAGTAAGCTAAGCACAGGACAGAGGATCTATTTACCTCATGGCAGCCAGGAAGCAAAGGAGAAAGGTGCCATGGTCTTGACATCCTTATCCAGGACACATTGTCAGTCAGTTAACTTCCTTCCATCTGATTCCACACCATAAAATTTCCAATACTTCCCAACTGTACCATAGACTGGAGAAGAAGCTTTAACACATGGGCCTTTCTGGAGCCATAGCAGTAAATATTTTCTATATCTCATTGATGCCATCTTAGAAATGGTAGTCATTAAACTTTATTGTCATCGCCCTAAAATACTTATTAAACACAGGTTACTGGGGCTGACTCTAGAGTTCTCTATCCAATAAGCCTGAAAATTGGGGTATCTAATCCTTACTTAGTGATATTATTACTGTTGGGACTAGAACCTTGTCTTTGGAGCATTGTCTTGGCTAATAAAAAATCAACCTTTGGTAGTATAATTTCCACTAATATGGTCACTTTGCTCAAGGAACTTTCTCTCTCCTCACCTACAATCTTAAGAGGGTACATTAATATTCTTGAACTGAAATGTAAAAATTGTATGTATAGAATATGTGTGTTAGGAAACCAACTAAAACAAGTTGATTATCTCAGTTGAGGAGCATTTGATGAGATTTGTACTGAAACTTATTTACAAAGGTACATAAAGGAAGCTGTAAAAGAATAATAAGTGGTAATAGCATTACTGTTCCTATGTCTTAAGGAAGGCAAAAGCTATACACAAAGCTAAACGAGAGAATCATATTGCATATCAGATGAGCCCTTCAGTTGGTCCATGATGTCTTCTTGGGAAGGAGACCCGAATGTCTCTCTCATTATGTCCCACTCATCATTGGCTTAAGTAGGAAAAAGAGAGTCAAGTGATGTTACTTGAATATACAAGTGATTTCTAGCACAGAGCAGACTTGTGAAAGTTCTGAGTACATTGGGAGGGATCAAACGGCATTTCTGGCACTATGGAGAGTGAGAATAAGTTTATTTGGTGCTTTAAAAATTTATCATAGTAAGATTTTAAAATATAGCTAACATTTTTCTTTGCCATTAGCCAGTCTTAAAATATCTCAAATCATGGGGATTTTTGGTTGGCTTTTTTTTTTCCTTTTCAACCCAATGTGACCAAAATTTTTGGTGTCTAACAGATGTTCATTAGTCATATTTGTTGTAGTCTGGGGCCTTGTTTATACAATGATGTGCTGATGTGTGCATGTGTCACTTTCATAGAGATTATGGTTTGGAGAAGAAAGGCATGGTTCTATACTTGGCTTCAGCTGGGTCATTAAGATTCATTTAGTTTTGCCTGATTTGCATTTGATGAGAAGGGCCCATATTTTGTTTGATCAGGTATTTTTATATTGTCTTTTTTTTTTTTTTGGCTGGTTGTGGGGCTTGAACTCTGGCTTGGGCACTGTCCCTCAGCTGTTCAACTCAAGGCAAGCGCTCTACTGCTTGAACCACAGTACCACTTCTGGTTTTCTAGTGGTTCATCAGAGATAAGAGTCTCATGGACTTTCCTCCTCAGGCTGGCTTTGAACATGATCCTCAGATCTCAGCCTCCTCAGTAGCTAGGATCACAGATGTGAGCCACCAGTGCCCAGCTATATTGTATTTCTTTCTTACTTTTTTTTTTTTTGGTCCAGTCATGGGGCCTGAACTCTGGGCCTGGGCACTGTCCCTCAGCTCTTCAGCTCAAGGCGAGCACTCTACCACTTGAGCCACAGCGCCACTTCCGGCTTTTTTCTTTTTGCTTATGTGTTGCTAAGGAATCAAACCCAGGGCTTCATGCATGCAAGGCAAGTGCTCTACCACTGAGCCACCTTCCCAGCCCTATTGTCTTTCTTAATAGAAGAATCAGATCAGAGTTTGCCACAATCACCACTTACTAACATATAATGAGGCAACTGTATGGAACCAGTATCTTTGACAGGATTATATCTTATATTGGAACCCCCAAGCTTTTAAGCATAAATAAGTCAATAATTCTATCATTTTAAAACAATTGCATTTTATCTAACAATGAATATAGGGCAAACAAAATGACCAACTAGAAAAGTATAGTGGTTGTGCAACTTACTGTATGCACTGAGTACTTATAAACAATGAATCAGATGAGATGCCAAGGAGATTGCAAAAATCTAAACTTCAGGGCCTAACTACTTCTTAATAAGAAGGAAGAATGTTTTCCTATTCTTAGTGGGATGTTCTTGGATTGCTTCCTTTTGTTCTTTATATTACAATTTATAATTATGTACTAAGAGAAACTATCAAGTGTCTGTTTCACTCCAGGAAAGAATCCTGTCATTATTTGCTGTCACTGTGATAAGGAACATTGGTAAATATCCAATGAATTTACATAAATACAGACATAAAACAAACCATAGGTTAGCAACCCAATAGGGGGAAGGGGTCAAATCTGGCAGCTATCAACTGGGAGTCAGATGCATTGATAGTTTCTCATTGAATTGCTATAGTCAGAATGCAATCTGAAGACGAGTATGAACCTAATGCACAATTCTCTGCCATTGGTGCTGCCCGATGGTTACAGGGTCAGTCTCCCTTTGTTTCTGTCATTGCTTGAGTTTTATTCCTGTTCCTCTAGCATCAATTCATTGACATCTTATGTTTAATCATCTCAAAGTGTTTTGGCATTTACAGTCAACAAGTCCTCACAGCTGCTCTGTAGAACAAGTACTGTCTTCTCAAGTTAACAAAAGTGGAAGACTCAGAGCAATACAGTGCCTATTTCCAAGATAATACACACACACACACACACACACACACACACACACACACACACACACAAAGGCCCTAGCCTAACAGAACACGAAAGCAGGTTTTTCACTCCCAAATCTAATGCTGCTCTGAACAATGATACTATATTGAAGTTTATCCATAGTGATTACAATAGCTTCTGAAATAGCCAAGTGTTGTTTTTTTTTGAGACACTAGCGGGATTCATATTTACAATTCTGTAGCCATGAAAGGTGCTTTCCCCCATGGATTTGAATGAAATGTGTGAATAGCATCCAAAAAGGTTAATCTGTTTACCCAACTAGAACATTTTGCACTGAAGAAAAAAAAATCTAGGATTTGCTGCTCCAGATGTCCTATGCTTTGAGCTGCTTTATTTGCATTTGGTATTTCAAAGCTTGTGATCAATTTACAATTAAAATTGACATCAAATTTTTACTTTAACTAGCACTTTGTGAAGGAAAACATCAATTTATATTATCTTGCAGAGCTGGAGAATATCTAATGATTTATAAAACAAAAATGGGTTTCATCAAGACAAGTGAGTACAAAATTGCTACTGCGGCTCTCTGTTGCCATCATTTCCTAATACAAGATCCTGTTATTTTCATTCATGCATTTTATATTCTCTGAGCTAGACCATAATATAGTAATACTAACTACTGAATTATACAGCTGCGGAATGAAGAGCACAAACGTGAATAAGAAAATGAAACAGCTGATTATGAAATGTGCATTGGATGTTTATCTTGATGGCACTTGTAAGTAGACTAAACAGTAGGCCTGGGTCTATGTAATGTGTTTCTTAGTTTTCCTATCTTTAAAAAACATTCAAAAAGCCAGGTGCCCACTGTTCACGCCTGTAATCCTAGCTACTGAGGAGGCTGAGATCTGAGGATCGCAGTTCAAAGCCAGCCTGGGCAGGAAAGTCCATGAGATTCTTATCTCCAATTAACCACCAGAAAACTGGAAATGGCTCTGTGGCTCAAGTGGCAGAGTGCTTGCCTTGAGTTGAAGAGCTCAGGGACAATGACCAGGCCCAGAGTTCAAGTCACATAACCAACAAAAAAAAAAAAATCAAAAATGGGTTTGTACTATGAATAAAGTTCTTATCAGTGAATTGAAGAAGTTCTTAGAATTTTTTAGGTTTTTTTTTTCAAGGCGGATTGAAGAGATTGTAAATTGTGTATTAAACATACTGTTTTGATAATCGAGATGATAGCAGACAGTTGTTTCTTTGCAAAAGGTTCTATGCTAAGCACATTGTTTTCATGAGCTCACTTAACATTTGAAAGAATTGTTTTCGAGTAAGAATTATATACAATTACTTTTGAGTCAGCACTTCTGTTACAAATTGCTGTTATCTGAATGCTTATTCATTCACATATTGATATACCAATCATCTCGTCTCTCACATGATAGTACTGGGATTCAGGATCTTTGGGAAGTGACTAATTGAATCTTGAGGGATGCGGTCCCACAGATCAGAATGCTGCCTTTACAGAAGAGGCCCAGAGAATTGTCACATCCTTTCCACCATGTAATGTCCCAACATGGTTCACATCAATAAACCAAAAAGGCAGGCCCTCATCAGACAATAAATCTACTAGATCTTTCTGACCTCCATAACTGTAAGAAATCAATTTCTTCTGTTTATGGGAGACTCACTCTACTATTTTTCCAAAGCAAGCTAAGACTAAGACATGAACCCTTTCTCAAAGATGAAGAAACTGAGATTTAGAATGGTTAAATTGTCTAAAGTTCTACAGCCAGAGGTAGACAATGCATCAAATCCTAAGTTAGATTTTTTTTCAGATAAAAGTGAAATGCAGGAAGAGGCAGAAATGACTGCTATCTAGTTCTGAATTTAATTATTAGTCTGATAAAAATAAAATAATTGATGTGTAAATTGTATGAGCTCAGAATGGAAAGAAACCTTGGGCTGAAAACAAAGACTATGTCTGAACTATTGTTGGTTTTTCTTGTACAGAGAAACCAACAGAAAACTTTGTATTGAATTTTGTCCAGCCTCAAAGTCTTCTACAGTTAGTTGTTAACATTCTTCTCTTAAAAGATTGCAGGTGTCAAGAAACACGTTAATCTATTAAGTAATGACCTTTCTCTACATAATTTCCTTCCATTGAATTTGTCTTATAGAGCATAAATGAGTATGATAAGTATCGATATGGTATTATGTTCAATGTGGATGATGCAGACAATACTGAGCTGACTATAAATCCTGACCTACACTGATTTTCCTCAAAGCAATGTTCCCTACTTTTTCTTAATTTTGAAACAACTGGAAAAGTGTTTAACACCAATACCAGTTTCTACCACAGATCAAATTGATCTGAATATCTGGATTTGGTCTAAGCATGATAACTTTTTTTAAAAAAACAACTGTCTATATATTGCAAATAGGTAGCCAATGTTGAGAACTTCCATCACAGAGAAATACAAATATAAATTCAGACGATTCTATTTAAAGTCAGATAAGGAGCTAATTAGCCACACATCCAAGGTGATACATGTTGATACATGTTGTGAATTTATCAAGCATTGAAGTTCCAAATTTAATTTATTTCCTTACAGTGCTAGAAATCTATCTGAAGGATTTGTCCATGCCAGACAAATGCTAGACCCCTGAGCTACGTCCTCAGCTCTTCAAAAGAACCCTTCTTAGGAGTTTATCAGACCAAAATAAATTGGTCACATATTAATAACACAACAAATTGTCTGGTGTCAGATGCAGTAGAGTGCAGAGACTATGAGGATTTTCTACGTGGCTGACCCACTATCTGAAAGACTTTCTCTTCTTGGTCTGGGAAGACAAATTTATCAGGTCATTGTTCTGGAACACAAGAATCTGAGCAGAAAGAATGGATAACATTAGGTTATTTGGCTTAATCCTGTTAAATAACCATGCCTCAAAAAATGAGTCACTGTTAACCAATTTTGATATCCTATAGATTTGAGGTTCTCTGTATATTCTAAATTGACACCACCAAATCTACATGCCTCCTATTTTCTATAATTTTATACACAAACCTCCTTATTTCATCCTAAGTCTTTTATCATTGACAACATTCTATTTCTGCTTACTTTTTCTAGATTACACTAGTCAAGAATTCTTGGGCTCCTGAAGCATAGCTTATAGAACACTCATTGCCTGCATAGAAACTTGGATGGACAGGGAAAACATTAGAAAAGCCATTAGTTCCTAACATACTTTTGCACTTATCAACTTGATGCTTATCAAGGTTGATATCTGCTTTCATGGACACATCCAGATTTTGAAAGCTTTTCCAAATTACCTCTATTTCTGCTTCTTTATCTGGGTCATTCTCCATGTTTTAGACTTCTCTCTAATGCTTAAGGATTCTTGATTGTCCATTTATATTTAGGAATGAGTCAATTACAATGTTGTTTTGGAGCTATCTGTTCAAGGGTAGGTCTAGCTTCAGGGTAATCAAGTAGAGAGCTCAGACAGATCATTCAATTAGCTGTTTTGTGCCTAGCATCTTCCCTCCCCTATTTTATCCCCAACACACCACACACACACATACACACACACCACCACCACCACCACCACCATAACCATCACCACCACAACAGCCCAGAAGGGATCAATGCTCAAATTTTACCAAATGGTTTAGTCAAAATCTTTTCAGAGACTCTACTCATTGTTTTGCCAGCATATTGGTAATGGAAGTGTAAAAATCTGAAAGTTATACTTTTCAGTTTTGAAGCCTAGGATTTGTTTTACCTTCCGCTTCCTGTTCGGCTGTTACCCCCACTCTTCCTACCACCATGCCAAGGATGTCTCTGAACCCAAATCATCTCATCCTTGACTCATTATTGTCTACTGATCAGTCTAGCTGTGGACTTCCAAAGTGCTGAAGACCACACTTGACCCTTCTTTTCTTCTTTGTTTAATTACCACTTTTTTGGAAAATAACATTTGTAATTTCAAACTATTTACAAAAGAAAACCACTGTGGATAAAGAAGGACATATGTTCAAGAAAATTATTGAATATGGGCTGCAGTACAAATAGTAGATATAAATTATGCACAAATTTTAGGTCTTTTAATGCAACTTATCACATTGTTTTCTCAAGAAACTTTTTTCTTAATTACATATAAAACAATGATGATGGTGTAGAGACTTTTATAAATCAAATTCATAGGTCTTAGTTTTTTATTATCTACAAAAAAGCACTTCCACCAATCCTCCCAATTATAGTTTATACTACAAGCTATAATTATAGAAATTATTCTGCAAAATAACAATAATATTGAGACATATAAGAATCTACAAATAAGTAGATTAGTAGATAAAAATACAGGTAGGAAACTATGGAATGTGTTAGTCAGCTTTCCAACACTGTAATCCAATCCCTGAAAGTAACCTTTTCCCCCCCAGGAAATGTAATAGGAATTGAATGATACCAATGTGAAGAAAACTGTAGGATGGAAGAAATAGATTTTGTCTACGCAGAAGGTTTATTTTGGCTCACAGTTTGGGAATTTTCAGCCCATGGTTGATTAGCCCATTGTTTTTGAGCCTTTGGTGAAAAGGTACATCTTAGTAGGAATATGTGACAGAGAATATATTTTTACTTCGTGGTCAGGGATGAAGAGAGGGAGAAGAAGGAGAATGAAGGGGAGAAAGGAGAGAAAAGGGATGGATAGGGAAAGAAAAGAAAAAGGAAGAGGAGAGAGAAGTAGGAGAGGCCAGGATTCCACAATCTCCATTGCAAATATGCTTTCCAATTACCTAAGATCCCTCACCACACTCCATCTCTTCAGGATCCATCACCTTCCAAGAACACCAGAGGACCAAGCCTCTAATATAGAGGCCTTTGGAAGACATTTCAGCTCTAAACTATAGCAGGGAATAACACACACAAATTTACCTAGATTTTTTTAAGTCCCCAAGGCTACAACTAAAGTTTAAAGTATTTTTATAGCCTTATCAGGATAGAGTTTTATGTATTCTGAGTACTCAATATTTCACCAGTAAACTGAGTTAATAACTGGAACACTAGGAGCAATTCAATTGGTAAAAATGCCACAGCTGAAAGAAATTTATCAGGTCATCTAATCTTCGTTGAGACTGGTTTAATTTTTTAAATAATTTTATATGTCATGATTGCTGAAAAAAGGAGGTTTATGAAAATTGATATATATTAGATAGTGTTAGTACTTTTCTTGTCCAAAACCCCCACAGCTATAATTGCATTGCTGCCTTTTCTTAGAGTAGGCAGCATTAAAGGATTGAGTGAATGCAGTCTATCTATACTTGTTCCAACATGCTCAAGTTTTTCCCCTTTACTTTTATCAGTGATTTTTCTTTTGCCAGATGTAGTCATTTATTTTGTTTCTTGGTGAATGTATCAACAGTTGTTGGCAAAATGATTTCAAACGTTACCTGTTATTGAATTCATCCCATATTCCTGCAGGCAGAGATAAGGCTAGCTCTTCTAATACATTACTATCTTTGCATTTACACATAAACTTTTTCTACTTTTGACAAGCAGCAAATTTTGTGCAGAGAGCTGAAATCATATTTTTGAAGGTTAAGCATCAAAAGAGTCTCAGCAATACAGAGAATTGTCAATCAATAACTGTCTAATCTCTATCAAGCTGAGAGGCTCAGATGGGTTCTAGATCATCTCTGTGTTGGATGAGTTGCAAAGCAATTGGATGAATGATTAGGGGTGTTGAAAGGTTGAGTCATTGGAGACAGTTTTGGAAGTTTACTATGTAATTTGTGATTTTGACAAGCTCTCCATTATATTTTCCACCATGAATTTAGCATTTAGCACACTTAATCCAAAAAATCAAGTGAGACCTGACCCTTTAAGGTTATTACATGTCTGCAGTAGGACACAGAACAGTTGTTTGTGCAGCTTATATGTACAGATAGCAAGGAGGAAAGCTATATGTATTATGTATATATAATACACATTACAATATATACTGAATATAATATATACTATTATGTAATTGTACCTACTATAGTATATACTATTATGTTAATATAATATATGATTTTTTCATATAATACTATTTAATATTTACATATGCACACATATATGTAGGACATAGTAATATCTCTAGTGTTGTTCATAAATTAAAGCAGAAGAAAAACCCCGTGATCCTGGACTCTGCTTTGTAACTGATGTTAATACCTCAATTCTCATTCCTCTTTTCCTAGTATGAAGCTTTTGCTGGTTTTTCAGCTAGCAGAGAGTTCTATGAAAGTACTTACTTATTGTGACAGCGTCCCTGCATTAAGTTGGATTGTGTTACCCAAGAGTTGTTGAGGAGGCCTAACTCCTAGTACCTGTGAATGTGACCTGACTGGGAAACGAGTCATTATAGATGATCAGATTGAGATGAGGTCCTTAAGGAAGACGTAATCCACTGTGACAAGTGATGTTATAGATGGGAAATTTGGACATAGAGATATATACTCTATTCATTTGCTTTTTGTTATTATAATGAAATATTTCAAAGCTCTGTTGTGTAAGCCACCTAGTAATGGTACTTTATCATGGCATCATTACAAAACCAATACTGTCATTAATTAGCTTGGTCTATGTTTGCTTTTCCAAGTTTCAGTTCTCTGCTTAAAGAACATAAGCTCTAGCTTCAAACTATCCTGGCTACTTCTACAAGTACGTTGATGCATTGGTTGTGCAGCTTTGTTTCCCTTGGTGTTTTACCTTTAATTCCTTTTCCTAGACCTTTGGTTTGGATGGAGCATGGCTCCAGGCCCTGGAGAGATTCACATCCTTTGCCTCCCATTGTACTGAGGACAAAAATTAGAGAAAAGACTCACCATAAATAGGAAAAAAAGAAGAATAGAAGGGGTCAAGATGGAAATGTATTGTATCCATTAATAGACATGTTAAAGAAAACCTCTGAACCAATAAATATCCTCTTACGAATGTCAAAACAAAGCAACAAAAAGACTTCTTGTGCTTTATGCAAATGGCTAGAGCATTGACACCTTGTCTATCTACTCTATATACTTTAAAATTTAAGGACAGATATCCCGTAATTTGTTTGTTTGTGTTTTATTCTTTTTACAAAATATAAAATACTTAAAATACAAAAATGACAAAAGAAGTCAGTTGGTGAGATTTAAAATTGCATGATTTTAGAGCAAAGTCTGCTTTTCTAGCCTAATGGGCTGGCATTCCTACACAATAACCACGAGGTATTTCCAGCTCATTTTCAATGAGGTTCCCAATCTAGAGACATGTTCGCTCTTCCCTTTGTCACTGTCTCCATACCTACCTACTCATCCAACTTAAGACCTACTTCTGCTGTCTGTGCATGCCTCTTTATCCTATAAGTGAGTTTGGGGTTTCTGTGAACACTAGAACAAGAATCATTGATTCATGTATTATTTTTTTTCTGGAAGTACCAATTTGCATTCATTTTATATGCCTCATATTCTATACAATGTGCATTATATTCCAGAATATGTGTGTGTTGTATAATGATTATGAAAACAACACCAGAGTGTTCCTTTCTTTATGGAAATTAATCAGATATTTATGTAAAATCTTTTTTTCTATTATCTTAACAAATCAGTCCTTCAAGTACCAGGAGGTCTATAATAGTAGATCAGGGGTTAGTGCAGTGTTTACACTCCACCTTGAAGAAATAAGATATTGAACAATGTAGGTGGGAGATTCAAGGAGAAAAAGAAAGGTATGAAGACTGCTATGGGCAAAATGACAAGAGAATTCAAAGGAAGGAGAGAGCATTTCTGACCCAAGCCTTTAGGAGGATTTTACAGTTTTAATAGTAGGACATTTTAGTGAGAAGTTGCAAAGATGATAGGATTCAACAAGGATGAAGGAAAATGAACATGTGGATGGGCAAGTACAAGATGATTCATGGAAATAATAATTAATTCTGTTTAGCTCAGGGTAAATGCGGGTATGAGCTAGAACTCTCCAACTCTTGGGTGGCAGGCTTGAGTTCAGGTCACATTGAGTTATGTATCTCCTAATGGGTTACATTTATTCTTTGGACATGGCTAGAGATTAGACAAAATGTTATGCTTAACCTCTGTTTCTCACCAAGAAAACAAACATTTCTGCTTCCACTTGATTTAAAAGTTTCAAGGCAGAAAATCTCTTTTATAAATGTCATTCTCTTATTAGATTTCAGAGACAGTTGATCCAACCAAGCTCCTGATAGGGAGTTTTAAAATGGCAGCACAGTATTTTTATTTTTGTTTCGATTTCTCCTCCCTTAGCTTTCTCAAATGAATATATTAGCATCCTTCACTTTCATAGACATGTTGTTGATAACTTATTATTTGAATATTATGACTGTTTATCAAGAGAACTATTTTTTTCTTTTCAAACTTGAGTTAATGATCACCTTTCATATTTTACTACCTTCCTTTTGCCCTCCTAATTTTCTTAGATCAGGTCCCTTACATATTTCTCTGTCTCCTTTACTAACTGTCTTCCTTCCTTCTTCACTTCATTCTGTCTCTTGCTCATTTTTTCTATCCTTATCTATGTATGATAACATAGAGGTTAGAAACAATGACTGAACTAGTTTGGCCTGAATTACAATCTTAATGTTACTACTGATTGATTTTTAGCACTCAGAAATATCTGGAAGTTTTGCTGAGCTGTGTTTTCTCATTTGCAGACTGAGATATTGGTAATTAGTAATACCCACAGAGTAATAACTCTCAAGAGTTATGAGAAAATTCATGTAGTAACACATGAAAAACAGTGTTTAAAACAGTGTTCAGAACAGTGCCTGGCTCAGACTAATTCCTCAGTATGTTTTAACTATAATTCCTGTTGTCAGAGCTGATTCTCCCTTTCTTCACATTCTTCATCATATAAAAGAGGTTCATGTAAAATGTGCAAAGAAGAAAATTATGTCTGCTTGTTGTCTAAGACCTAGAAGTTCTATTTGGTTACAAATATTTTTGTTATAATGTAACATATTGAATAATATAATAAAATATTAAGCTCATCACCTTGATGCATACATTTAATAAAATATATTATTGGATGATGCCTGCTAAGTGGGTTTATTTTGCACATATAATTTTAAGATCACTTTTAAAATATATGCCATAATGTAGGTGCTGATGGGCTTGGCTGTGATAGGACATATTATATGTATACATATATATATATACATACACATATATATATATATATACACATATATATATGTATATATACATATATGAGATCAAAAGTGGCTTTGAGACATTTCAATAGTTTTATGTTTTGAATACCAATCCATTTTTCCTTGCTTTTTCTTTATTTTGGAACATCTAGAATACCATACCTTGACATTTGAAAAGGTTGATATTTTTCCACACTCTAGTAAACACACTTTACTTAAAACTGGTGAAGGGATGAAATTCAGATCTTTTACTAAGTTTAACAGAAAAAAATAAACACAACTTTAGGTTTGTTTTAATAACTTGTGAATTCAATGTGATTGATAACTGAGATCCTCATAGATTTGGAAAAAATGTGTACATTTCCAAGATGATTTTGAAGTCTTTCTACACTACCTTGTACATCTCCAAAATGTGTTTTATCAGCCTTTTCAGATATTTGAACTACAATTTCGCATGTGGTTTCCCAAGTTATGAGATAGAATATAGGTGGGAGATGAACCTCCTCCTTGTCCGCCTTTCCCTCCCTCTGTCTTTTATTCTTTCTGTTCTTCTTTTCTTTCCTTCAGTTTTATTCTGCTTCTCTTAAGCTAATACCTTTGCCCTCCCCCATCAAAAACATCAACTGTTCAAATAAAAGCAAATAAAAACAAGTCAATTGATAATCTTGATGACATTGTGAATGCCTTTAGGCTAACAACAAAATAACTAATGGAAGGGATTTACTCAGAGCACACGTGAACATGAGAAATCCTTGACTCTTACATCTTTGTTAATTGATTTTTGCACTAAGATAAAGATTCTTTCTCTCCTTTCCTTCCACTAGGTTATAACACCATTGTAATTGTATTTAGAAGGTAAGACTTACATTCAGCTCATAAAAGTGTTTAAGAGAGCCAGACCCTGGTGGTTTAGACCTGTAGTCCAAACTACTCAGAAGACCAAGATCTAAGGATTGTGGATTCAAAGACAGCATGTGTAGAAAGTATCTCCAATAAACCACCAGAAGTGGAGTGTGGCTCAAGTAGTAGAGTGCTATATTTGAGCAATAAAGCTCAGGGACAGTACCCAGGTTCTGAGTTCAAGCCCTGGGACTGGCACCAAAAATAAAATAAACAGTGTGAGGTTTCTATATACAAAATGATTGCAACATTTTTAGAAATATAAAATAGAAAGGAAATGCAAAGTATTCATTAGCAAATGTAAATAAAACTATGCTACAATAAATTTGTGCAATGACAATTAGGCATTTAATTTTGTTTCTCAGATTATGGATTTCTCTCATGAGAAGTGATGTGCTTAACAACATTAACTTGAGTAAAGCAGGACCAGAATATTGCATAAATATAATTCTAGGAGAGCTGGGAAGCATGGAAAAATATACTTAGTTTTGCCATAGCTTGAAATGGAATATGATCATTCTTCTTGGTTTGTTCTGAAGAGCTAACAGATTGACAGTAATATGAAACAGGATCTAATTTTATACTGATGTAATTTAGATAAAACATAAATGTTCTAAGGCTAGAAAGAACACATGTACTTGCTTAAACATTTTATTCATCTGGACATCTTGAGAGGAGAGTATGGTGCTCACAGTGCTATAACATCCAAGGAGACGTTCAGATGATGGATTGTACTGTTCAAAGTGTAATGATAATCTAATAAGTTAATTTGCGAGGGAACCTGAAGCTCAGAAAGGCAAATGTTTTTGCTATGATCAGATGGTTTAAAGGCTGGGCAAGATTATATATTATATCATATTTTTCTACAAAATTTTCATTTCTCACAGATTGGACTCCTTAGGTTTAGGTACTTTGACTCATCAGTATATCCATCCATCTATCTATTTATCCATCCATTCATTCATCTATCCAGCAAGAATTTATTTAATGTTAGTTGTATGTTAAAGTTGTTAGCACTTTTTCTATTGCACATAAGAATATAATTGATACTGAATATTTACATAAAATATAGAATTTTATGTAGCTCACTCTTTTGGAAGCTGAGAGTTTCGGAGTATAGTGACTCCTTCCTGGCATCGGGAAACCCTTCTTGCTGCTTAGGATCATGGCATAGTCATGTTCCTAGAAAGAACAAGTCATGCTTCAAGAGAGAACAAGGATACAAGCTTGAGACTTCCTGTTCTTACAAAACCAACAACATTATCATGAGAGTATCATCTAGTCCTAATTACTTAATTACCTAATTACTCCACATACCATTAACTTGTGGATCTGACTATTAGGTTTCTAAAACATGAACTCTTGAAGAATCCATTTCAATCAAAGCACCACCTATGTACTAAAACTTGTGTCAATTGTGTTTGTGTTCTGTGGCCCCAAAACATGGAAGGGAAATCTTAAAGAAGAGATCACGGTTTGGTTCAGTCTGTAGTCCCTTGGCATTGCTTATGCTATACCCATGGCCCAGCAGAGGGAACATGTAGCAGAGGAACATCACAGCAAAGAGCCAATCATCTATTCATAACCTGACATCCTAACATGTTGAATGGAAATTCCTTTGTACAACCACTTAAAGATACTTTTGTTTCTTTTTAATTAAAAAAAAGGGACCAAGACACTGCTAAGAACACATCCCCAGTGAACTCTGTCTTCTATTTAAATTCCAGGACTTTTCCAAATTACTGCTGGTAGCTGGTGACCAAGTTCCTAACATATAAGCCTTTTAGGGGGATGCATCATAACCTAACCATAATAAAAATGTGATCCGATGCCAGTGGCTTGCCACTGTAATCTTAGCTACTCAGAAGGCTTAGATCTGAGGATTGAGATTTGAAGCCAGCATGGGCAAGAACATCTGTGAGACTCTTTTCCCCAATTAACCACCAATGAAGCCAGAAGTGGAGCTGTGCCTCAAGTGGTAGTACACTAGCCTGGAACAAAAAAATTAAAGGGTCAAGACCAAGCCCCAGGATCCTCAGTGACAGAAAAAGAGGTTAACTGATGAAAATATAAAGACAAATAAAATGATATCGCTGATTGCAAGGAGCTTGTCTTTAGAGAAAGGATATAAACAGAAAGATATTGGAAGTTAAATACTATGTAATGAATGTTGCAAACATCAGAAGGGCCTAATAAGATACAGTTAAAAGGAACAATTTACTCTCTGGAGTAAGTCAGAGAAGAATTTTCAGATTTTTTTCGGTGCTATTTTCCTTGAAACATGGAAAGGTCATTTCATCATCTGACAAAATGATCAAGATGTTGATAGCTTTCTACTGTTTACTATTATGAAACAAGTAAAATTTTCAATAGTATAAGCTGAAATAAATATATTCAATATCAACTTGGTGCCAATGCCTCATGTAATCCTCACTACTCAGGTGGCTGAGATCTGAAGGTCATGGTTGAAAACCAGCCTGGGCAGCATGATTCAAGTGATAGAGCACCAGCCTTGAACATAAAAGCTAAGTAAGCCAGGCCCAAAGAACACAGGTCCCATGGTTTCCCTTATTTGCAATAACTAGTGTAAGTTTAGGACAAGAAGAAAAGGTCAAAAGCTATGTACATATGACCATATAAGATGATGTTAAGTGAAATGAACCCCAAGATAGGGACACAACTGTTTTTTTCTTTATTACTATTATTTCTAACATATTTAAAATGTACTATGTGATTTTTTTGTTTCTTTTGTATGTACTTTCCCCATGGTATAACCCCTGTTTTCAATATATTTGATGTTTCTGCCCTGCATCTTGTATATACATTTTTCTCATTTGGGGAGGGAAAGGGAAATAACAAAATACTGAAATAAGGATACAGGTTGACCTATTGTAACAATGAGATGTACAAGACACTATGTTGAAAACGAATGTTACAACTGGGGGAGGTGGGAGTTGGGGAGATGGGGAGGGAAGGGATGGTAGGGGAAAGACAAAGGAGGAGGTAACAATGCTTGATAGGAAATGTACTCATTACCTTACTGATGCTACTGTAACCCCTCTGCACACTATTTTTGCAATAAAATACATAAAGAAAAGCTAAGCAAGGGCCCTGAGTTTAAGCCCCAATCCTGGCACAAATAAATAAATAAATGAATAATCAGCATCATATATATTCCCAAAGGATGAAATTAGAGGGTGTATTGGTTCTGGGGAAATTTGACAAAAAGATGTAAGGCTGGGGGCTGGGAAGGTGGCTCAGTGGTAGAGCACTTGCCTTGCATGCATGAGGCCCTGGGTTCGATTCCTCAGTACCACATAAACAAAAAGAAAAAAGCCGGAAGTGGTGCTGTGGCTCAAGTGGTAGAGCTGAAGAGCTGAGGGACAGTGTCCAGGCCCAGAGTTCAGGCCCCATGACCAGACTCAAAAAAAAAAAAAAAAGATGTAAGGATCAAGATCATGAGATAAAAAGAAAGAGACATAGTACTAATTGCAGATGAATAAGAAAATTAAAACAAATACAATATGAGAATCTGAATTATGATACAAGCAAAATAAGTGTAGAAGATAAGTGAATACTAATAAAACTTGCAGTTTAGTTGTCCTACCTTGCTAATTTTCTTGGTGTTGATAACTGTCCTATATGTATGAAAGATGTTGACATCAGAAAAGCTTGGTAAAAAGGTCAGAATTCATGACAAATTTCTGTTCCTTTACAGGTTTTCTAAGTTTATTTCAAAATAAAATAATCTGCAAAAGACAACTGTCTTTCACATTAAAGATATTTCATAGGGATTTGATCTTTAAAGATAGGGTATATTGTTCAAATACGATTTAAATCATTGTATTATTTAAAGAAAGCTTGTAGCAGAAAGATGGATGAATTTCTGTAACATCTTCATTTTAAAATGTAAGAATAGAAAGGAAAGCATGAAGTTTAAGTATATTATTATTAATTTTACCAAAGTAGATATTTTGAGTCCAAGAATAGTCTTTACTAATTTCAAAAGTAGTCTTAACATATCTAATGCTTCATCAATATTTAAATATTTGCACTAAAAGTAAAATATAATACTAAATAAGAAAGAATACCTTCAATATATCTAAGAGGTTGATTCGATGTTATGGTTTGACTATAAAATTCCTTCCCATAAGCACATATGTTCAGTCCAAGTTCCCTAGCTGGCAGTACTATTTGGGGATGTTCTGAAAACTTCAGAGGTGGGACCTAACTGAAGGAAGGAAGTTATTGAGGGCTGGACCTTAAGACTGTGTATCTTCTCCATTCCTTCTTCCTGTTTCTGCTTCCTGTCTGTAAAGAGGAGAAGAAGCTTCACGACTGCATATACTTGCCATCAAGAGTTTTGCCCAAGAGCATGGACTCATGACTGAACCTCTGAAACCTTCATCTAACATGAATCTTTCCTCTCATGCATTTTGTCATAGTGACATAAAATTAGGCCATATGGCTGCTCTTTAATAAAGAAAACCCAATTTATTTCCTTTTAGAGGACATAGTCTATTCTTATAAGATGTCAATGGCTTGAGACAACTAGCAACAGTATTAACTATTTTATTACAGAACTTTCTAATAACTAACACTTTTTACTATTCTACTATGCTTTTCTCAGCTTTTTATTGCTTTATTTTCTCTTTTTGTTTGTAATAGGGCTTAAACTCAGGGCCTGGGAACAGCCCCTGAGTTTTTTTCACACAGGGCTAGTGCTCTACCATTTTAACCGAAGTGCCACTTCCAATTTTCTGGTAGTTAATTGGAGATGAGTCTCATGGATTTCCTGCCTGGGCTGGCTTTAAACTGAAATCCATAGATCTCAGCCTCCTGAAAAGCTAGGCCAGCTAACTTTTCCTTTATTATAGGAGATTATGGTATCGAGCCGTTGATTTTAATTGGGGGATTTTTAAAATTATTCAAATGTAAGCATTTTTAGAGTATTCTGTGTCCGTCTTTAAAATGCTAGACAACTGTTCTTTTAAGTCACAAAACAGTTTATTTGTTTGACCTCAACTGAGCTAATTAGATTTTATTGCACATTATCTTTAATAATACGTGTTTGGAAATTTCCCTAATTTTAAAATAGATAGATTCTGGGCCTTATTACTAAATTTCTTTGCTTAAAATTCTGTACAATCAAGGTGAAAGAGTTTGTTTCCAAGGAAACAAATGCGCTCCATTTTTATCACACAAAATGTTTTCTGCAAGACAAGTCCAATACCAGTCTCCAGGGAGATACCATGTCATAAGATAGCTCTCATTGGAGATTTTTCCAAAGGGATACTTTAATTTATTTTTATTCCTTCAAAATTATCCTGTATTGGTATAATCATCATGATATTTTACTTTAAGAAATGGCAACAAAACTATTGTCATCACCTCATTATAGCCATAAAATGTACAATTTTAAGAAATTGTGTTTTACTTCTGGTCATTATATTCCATTTATATCAGAGTCCAAATAGATGCAGCCAGAATGTTCACTTGAAAGGAAGCACCCTATTCTAAGGATAATATTTTCCATCCTGGAGGCAAAAAAGAGCATCGGTCCTTATTGATATTTATTTGCAGTGGAGTTGACTATTTCATTGTAAGAAGAAAAAATGTAAATACTTAAAAGCCTTGCTTTGCATACTTTTGAGCTTGATTTAAAGATAAGAAAATTAAAGAGAGCATATTCAGGTCACAAAATACAGAAGCTTTGCTCTGATTTGTCTCTTGTCCAAAGGAGTGTTTGGATTTATAGACACTGCCCATTTTCTTGTAGCTTCTCCCTGACATAAAATCACTGGTTCACAAATGTTGATAAGGAATAAAAGAATGACCCATTATACATTAAGCAGTAACCTTTCTCAAGTAGAAAACAAAGGAATTTTGGAATTACAGGGATGTGAAAATGATAGAATAATCGGAATCCAGTGTCTCCCTCTTAGTGACTCATTGGCTTAGCATGACTTGAAGCTCTCTTTGTAAAATCGAAGTACCCATTTTATGAAGTCGTTAATTAGTAACATGCATAGAATGTATATTTATAGGAGTTATTTCATTAAAATATGGTAACTTCATAAATGTGAACTCTTACTTGATAACAGCAATAACCACATATGTTGTTTTCATTCAGATGTATTGCATGTTTCTCATTGACCTAAAGTATGGGCCAGTTATAGTGAAATAATTGTAAAATACAACCTTCCTAAGTTATCCTTGTCAACCTAATGGTAATATCTATCTATCTATCTATCTATCTATCTATCTATCTATCTATCTATCTCTTCAGAATTATGCCTTTCGAAGTCTAACATATAACTGCCTCACTCGATCCACTTATCAAAATTTTATGACTCAGAAGTGTAGATTGGATGGGTTTTGAGGGCTCATACCTGTAATCCTAGCTACTCAGGAGGCTGAGGTCTGAGGAGTGTTATTTGAAGCCAGCCTAGACAAGAAAGTACAAAAAAACCTACTCAGAAAAAGCTGGAAGTGGTGCTGTGGCTTAAGTGGTAGAGCTCTAGCCTTAAGCAAAGGAAGACTGGAGACAGCCCACAGGCCCTGAGTTCAAGCCCCAGGATCATAAAACACACACACACACACACACACACACACAAACACACAAAAAAGAAATGTAAATTGTCAATCAAAGGTAACATAAGAGGATTGATTGATTTATGAAATGGAAACAGGCCCCTCAGAAAGAACTTTTTAGAGAGGAAGGGGCAGAGAGACTAAGACAGTAACATATAAGAAATAGCAAATACTAACAAGAAAATACGTTATCATTAGAATATTTATACCTTTATTCAGTCACGCACATGGCAATTATTTCTTGAATGCTAAGAGTCAGTGGCCAGGTTAAATCCTAATCCACATACATGTTCTCATTTGAAACTATGACAAAAAATATGAATAAACCCACACATCAGACATTGAGGGGCACTGTCCAGTTCTCTTTAAGAACCAAACAATACTCAATCTCTCATCTGCCCCCAAATAGTGGCAGTTAAAGGCTCTTGACTGACTCCCAGTCCAGAAACTTGTTCTTAACCAAAGAAAGCCATCTTGTCCAGGATTATCCTCTCTCTCGGGCAGCTTCCACCCCATTCTTGAATGGCATATAGTATGTTCTTAATTTGGGACATTTCTGAAAGACTATCCCAGCCCCAATGTCCTAAAGGTTCAGCCTCTCTCATAACAAAATAATGGGGTTATTTCTGTCTTTCCAGTTGGATTTCTTCTTCCCTCATAAGTGTTTTGTTCTCAAGTGCACTGGCCAATAAATTACTCGCTCACAAATCTGAAAGTCTCAGTCTGTTTCCTGGAAATCCATTTGACTTACAAAACTCTAAAACCCTGGGAATTTTCTTTCACTAAATCCCAACACACATGATTTGTAGTAGAAGATTTCATCTTCAAATGTCATGTGAATTGCACTAATTCAGCAATTAGAACTAGGGTGCAATGTTGGAAATAGTCCTTACCAGTCACTTCCATTTTTTTTAATCTGAGACTTACCGTAAGAAGTTCTCAGAATTTGTCAGAAGGGTTATGTGTAACTAAATCTAAAGACAGAGGAGATAAATCTAACTTTCAACAGCGATAAGAGGAGGGTAAAAGCTAGTATGCAGAAAAGGTTCAGAAGTAAGTTATTTTGTTGGGACTTTGTTAATAAGTCACTTTCTCTAAGTAAATACTTATTTAACCTCATTATTTACAATATGTAACAAAAATGATCAAAATAAGGAACTATTAAAATGTAAAACATGTATGAAAAAATATAGGTTTAAAAATAATGATACAGATACTGAATAGTGAATTAAAAATAAGCATGCCTAAACTGGGTGAGGCCAGTGAGAAGTAGTAATCTATAGTCCTAGCCTTTCTGAAAGTTGAGATGTAGAAGGTAGTGGTTTGAAGCCAGGATGCGGAGAAAAGTCAGCTAGACCCTACCTCCAAAAAGTCAACATGGAGGTAGGTTCAAGTAATAACGTGCCAACAAATCAAGCAAGCCAAGCAATTGTAAGGTTCTGAGTTCAAACCTTTCATGTGAGAGAATTAACATTCAAATTTAAAATGACAATGGGAAAATCAGATAATTCTAAGGTTAATGTTCTATATTTGTGAACTAATTATATGTTATAATTAGTACATTGATGACAATTTGACAGTGCACATTGTGTATCTCTTATCAGAAATGCTTGGAAGCAGAAGTATTTTGGATTTCAGATTTTTTTACAATTTTGGAATTTTTAGAGTTTGAAAAACTTTGAATATATATGTATATATTGAATTTTATATTTATTTTGATGTCTCAAACATAAATATAAAACTTATTTATAGCTCATTTGTACCCAATATACATCCTGAAAATAAATTTATACAATACCTTTATTAATTTTGTGTGTAAAAATAAAACTTTATTACATGGACCACATTGCCACTTTAAAATTTTTGAAAGGTAGAGCATTTTGACTTTTAAATTTTCTGAGGTTGGATGTAATATTTCTTGAAGGTTTCCTATGTATCAGGCATTGTTCTAAACAATGGGGACAAGACAATGAATGAGAAGTTGGTCTCTGCTCAACAGTTGCTTGTAGTATACCAGGAGTACCCAAAGATCTCAATAAACACACAAATATATAAATAACATTCTTGGTTGCAAGATTCCTGAGCAAATGAGAGGCCAGCCAGTTTAGGGCATGGGGGAACCTTCTAGGCAAAAGACCATCCATACAGCCTGATGGGGGAATGAAGCGAGCTTTGAAAAACAATAAGAAACTTGAGCTTTTTAGAAAAGAGCAAATGGTAGGATAGAAGTAGATGAGGCTTTAAAACTGGGTAAAAATACTCTGGTTTCTCTTCAGATTTATAAATCTTTCACCTTTTACTAGAGTTGGGTAAAAATTCATCATGTATGGACTCTCAAGTAGAACTTGGATTTTATTCTGTATGTGAAGAGAATAATTCTGCTCTACTAGTAATGAAAGGTGTGCCTTAAGCAATGGAGTAACTTGGTATGATTTGTATTTTTATACGTGTATTCTGCCTTTGGAGGCCCAGAAACTGTGGCCATAGCCAACAGACAACCCAGCAATATCCCCTACCTCGTGCTAAAGAAGAGCAGTACAATAGAGTAGGTAGAATGTAAGCTTGGGAGTCTAATAAATCTAAGTTCAAAATCAAGCTGTTTTGTTCTAACTGGTAGCTGTCCTCTGAGTCTCTGTTTTTGTTTCCCTCTTCACAAATGACAATAATGAAATTTAGACTGCAGGGATGCTTTTAGATTGTATGGTACATATTTAACCACCAGACACAGGTTGGTGCTCAATATTGTGTGGTATACATGAGCAGAGTAGAGGATTGTGGTATAAATGTAAATCATGCTGTCTTTTTATTATCTTAGCTTTGGTTTATTTTAGAAAGGCCTAAAAATAAATGGACTATTCTTCAAAGAGAAAGATTTGTTTTTATTGTGTTTTTAGCTTCAAAGGTGGTTAGAAGTGAAGAGCTGTGAGGCTCTGAGTCTGAAATGTTTCTTCCTTATTTCTCCTCTCCTGTTTTCCCTCACTGCTTTGAAATTCCTTACCTTGAGACCTCAGGCATACTGTTTTTGTTGTCTATGGATCAAACTAAGCAGCCTTAGCTAGTAGCCTGAGCAGACTAGAATATATTTGTACAATGTGTGCATATGCATTCAATGTTCCTCTTCTTTGCTTTAGCAGTGATGCAAGAACAAGACCCTCAGGAAGACTAAGGTGATCCAACTGGTTCAATAGGCCTTTTAATAGTAAAAGATTCACATGGAACTCCTAGGCAGTGAGTGGCATGTATAGAAAACATATTTGGAAAAATCTATTCCTCTGAAGTGTCCAGTAGAGGCAAATGTTGATTCAACCTGGGCTACTGACTTGGAACACTTGCATCAAAGACAGAGTCCCAGCAACCTCCTTCCTTGTGGCTTTGTGTGTGTGTGATTAATGCTTAAAGCGAAGAACGTGTCATACAGAAATCTAAAGATAAAAGACTGACTCAGATACAGAAGTGGGAAAGTTACCTCTGTTTTCTTTCAGTGAGTGATTCTCTATGTGACATTATCCACATTTTCCCCACAATGGAATGCCCACAAAAATTGTAACTTCCCAGTGAACCTCTCAGATTTCTCAGATGCTAGACAGCATTGGATATGACTCTCAGTCAAGTATCTGAAGAAATTGAGGGCTTATCAAGAATGTCATTGCTTATCTTACAATAAGTATTTTTATTTTTATACTTTTATTTATTTATTTACTTACTTACTTTTTGGGTCTGGTCATGGGGCCTGAACTCTGGGCCTGGGCGCTGTCCCTCAGCTCTTCAGCTCAAGGCTAGCGCTCTACCACTTGAGCCATATAGCCCCCTTCCGGCTTTTTTCTTTTTGCTTATGTGGTGCTGGGGAATTGAACCCAGGGCCTAGCATGCAAGGCAAGCACTCTACCACTGAGCCACCTTCCCAGCCCCAGTATTTTTATTTTTAATTGCACCAAAATATCTTCATTTTTTATGTTGTATCCCTTACTGCTGACTTGATGGAAAACTGAAGCTGAGATTGACCTGGTATCCTTGCCCTTGTAGATGAGTCCCAATTTCTAGAACTTACTTCCAATATGAATATAGGACAACCTTCTATATCACTATTAGATCTGCAGGATGACTTGAAAATGAAGGGGAACCCTTTGTCTCTGTCCTCTTGCTCCTTTCCCTCTTGGCAGACTGTTCTGGCCTTCTCGCCATGACTGGAGCCCAGGAGCCTTGAGCACAGATTCCTCTGATCTTATCTCCCTGGCAACTTCATGAAGCCATCTCCCTCCTGGGAATATGCCACTGTCCCAATGCTACTACAAGGAGGAGAGCCTGAATCTTTCCATTCTCGGGATATGGATAAGATTCTAGAATCAAATGGCATGTGCTCAATTGACACAGATATTATGTGATCAATATGAGTAAGGAATAAGATTGTGATATAAATTGTGTTGGCTTTCTTCAATGTTACTTTTGTTGATCTTAGAAAGGCCTAATGATAAACTCTGATTTTTTTCTTAACAGAGTTTTTTTTATTGGTCTTTTAATTTCAAGGGTGTTTAGAATTGGAGAACTAGAAATGGCAAGAAGTTGAGAGCTAGAATCTCATATTGTGTATCTGCTATCTGTTGTCCTAAATGCTTTCTTGAGCTACCCTGGCTCATTTCTTCCTGGAAAATAAATTCAGAGCCTACATAATGTCTCAATGAGACTGAAGGAAATAGGGAAAAGGCAGAAAGAGAAAAGGATAGGTAACTATCTTAAATAGCATATAGACAAAACTGGGAGTAGGGAGCAGTCTCACATGCCATAAAAGAGTAGAAATATTTTCTAAGATAAAGCAGAGATGCAGATGAACATGTTGAAACCAAGAAAACAGTTTTCTTGTCATGCCAGAACCATGCTGGCTTTCCAGGGAAAAAATATTGATTCAGCTCAAGAAACAATGATGTGCTAGGTCGACTTGGCACCATCCAGTTGCCTAGATAAACCAATGCAATTATGTGGTAGTTTAAAAACTTCTCTATGGGGCTGGGAAGGTGACTCAGTGGTAGGGTGCTTGCCTTGCATGCATGAGGCCCTGGGTTTGATTCCTCAGCACCACATAAGCAAAAAAAGCTGGAAGTGGGGCTGAGGCTCAAGTGGTAGAGTGCTAGCCTTCAGTTGAACAGCTGAGGGACAGTGCCCAGACCCAGAGTGCAGGCCCCATGATCGACAAAAACAAAACAAACAAAACAAACTTCTCTATGTAGTAACACGATGCTCCCTAAAATAGTTATGACACAGGAAACAACTCATTTCTCAAAAGAACCATGTCCCTTCGCCACTTCTCTGAAACATCTTGGCACTTAAATCCTTACTGTATTTAAATCTCCATATATATAGAGAGAGAGATAGATAGATCATATATAATATCATATATGTAATATATAATGTAGTCTTCTTTATGTATATACACATACATATATAAAACATATAATATCATATATGTAATATATAATATAGTTTCCTTTATATATGTATATACACATACATACCTATATACATGTGTATGTATGCATATGTATATATGCATATATATATATACATTCAGGGCTAAAGGAAACTCCTTTTAATGTTGTCATACACTCTATGCCTAATTTCATATATGCATTTAGATTTAGAATCCCAAGGATGCCGGTATGGCTGGATATGGCAAATGTCGATCCTGGACCAGGAAGACATAGAACACCTGCCTTGCTACACTTAAGACATTTGGTGATCTTTAGTAGATGGCATATGCAGTCAGCCATTTCCCCTGTTGCAAAATATAATTTAAAAATAAATTTGCTAATTTTATTCTGAAAAACCAAATGAAATAACATGATGAAAGATGGCTTGTACAATAGTTTTCAACAATGCTGCTCTTCTCTCCTAACTTCCTTTCAAAAAAGTCTTTATTACATGTTCATATGTACCCACCCATTATTTTGGTCTAGCCTCTGTAGCTGTACAGATGAATAAAATACAATCACATTGGTCAAGTCATATAACCTAGTGAAGGAGCCTGAGAGCTAAACAGAAAGGTACAGTGAGGAGTAATTACAGCAGAGAAAACAGGATTGCATTGTATCCTGCCTAAGAGACAAATACATTGTCTGAGTGGCAGGCTGGGAAGTTGGCTCAGTGGTAGAGCACTTGCCTTGCATGCCTGAGGCCCTGGGTTTGATTCCTCAGCACCATATAAGCAAAAAGAGAAAAAAAGCCGGAAGTGGCACTGTGGCTCAAGTGGTAGAGCGCTAGCCTTGAGCTGAAGAGCTGAGGGACAGTGCCCAGGCCCAGAGTTCAGGCCCCACAACCGGACCAAAAAAAAAAGAAAGAGTGGCAGAGTTGGCTCCCAGATGAGACTGATCTGTTACTTGAGTTTTATAGAATTAAGAATTTAGTGGTTTGAGGTAGACAAGTAGCAGGGACATTCCAGGGATAATGACAGAGAAAACAAAGACAGCAACACATCAGACTTCTTGGTGTTAGTGTGTACTTGTGGAAGTAAGGGTCCATAGTCATATCAATAAATCAAGGGTAACAATTTGGAATATATATATTTATATTTATACATAGTGGTGAAAATAAAGAAGTAGTAAAAAGATAGATTAATGTAAAGAAAGGTGAAATTCTTTGAGTGAAAAGAAGTTATTGAAAGTATTAATAACATCAAATTTTATGGCTAGTAGATAACCTAAGAAATATACTGCATTTCAGCCAGGTGTCTGTGGCTCATGCCTGTAATCCTAGCTACTCAGGAGGCTGAGATCTGAGGATTGCAGTTCAAAGCCAGCTTTGGCATGAAAGTTCGTGAAACTCTTATCTCCAATTAACCACCAGAAAACTGAAAGTGGTGCTGTGGCTCAAGTGCTAGAGCACTCGTCTTGAGGTGAAGAGCTGAGAGACAGCACCCAGCCCAGAGTTCAAGCCCCACGACCAACCCCCCTCCCCAAAAAAAGGAAGAAAGAAAAAGAAAAAATATATACTACATTTGAAATTAAAAGACCAAAACCAGAGAGATAAGAAAGTCTCGTAGCTCAGGGAAGCAATGACACAAACCTGAATGAACAAAATAAAAAGAAAGACAGTGTGAAAATAGGCAGATGCTTGAAAATTGACTTGAATCCTGAGAATCAACCATGATGGATGGCAGTGACAAAGGCAAAAAAAAAGACAGAGGACAAAAAAGTTTGGTAATGAGTTTTGTTTGGAACATTTGTAATTTGAGGGCATGTGAACATTCAGTTGGAGATACATGACCAAACACTATGAAATTGAATCTCAGAGAAGGAGATATAGATGCATTCACATATTTAACAAATAAAACCTAAGAGACAGCATGGTTGAATACCCTTAGTCACTTTCAGCCCCTTGAGGATCTCATTTTTAAGATTAAAAATTAATTTAAAAACTAATTGAATTAAAAATTAAAGATATCTGATCTTACATAGAAAAAATGTACAAGTTAGCATTTAAGTTAAACTTTCTGCAAAAGATGGCATTCACAAAGAAAAAGCAAGGAAGGAAGCAGTGATCTCTGGATTGACACCAATGTAACCTGGTAATGAATTGCTCTGGCCACTTCAAGGTGTCTCTTTCCCTTGTGGCTACTTTTAAGTGCTCCCAAGAGAATGATCTAATGAGTTAACCTGATTAAAAAAAAATAGACCCTTTGAAGCACAGGTTATTTAGGACCCTTATCTAAGACAATCTTTCTCCTCAAGTCACTTCTGTAACATTTTATTTTTGAATATAGTAAACTTGAAATAGGTTTCCTTGGCACTTTGACCAAGACCAAAGTATAACAAACTTAGTTTTTATATCCTTCTCAAAGATAGGTGAATCATTCAATTAGCAGTGGTTACTGGTGAAGTCATCCCTCCCCCTATACTCCTCCTTCCCAATAAGAATGCTTACAAGGGAAGATAAGTAGAATACAGACAGATTACAGAATACAGATAGAAGACAGATAGATTGCTGGTACAAGCCATCATGTGCAAGGTAAGCAGAAGTGGGAAAGTGGATGGAGAAGCAATGGCTAAGGAGGTAGAAAGAAATCCAATAGTGCAGAGTCAGAAATTACCAAGTAGGGAGTTACAAGGAAGACATAGAGATGCAATTAGATACAGACTAGATCATGGAAATTTTATTTAGCAATGAGATTTCTACCCTGCAAAGCAAGTCTAGTTAGACAAAGGAAAGTGGTGTAGGAATTTGAATTTGATAAAGGAGATGGGAAACCAAAAGGTAATTTGTAAAATGAAAAAAAAACACTTTAGTAGTGTTCATAGGCTGAAAGAAAGGCAGGCATCGATGAAGGCTGATTAGAATGTCCAGGATGAATGGATCAAGAAAATATGGTATATATATATATATATATATATATATATATATATATATATATGTAGATATAGATATATATGAATCCTATGCCTCCAGCAGAAAGAATGGCATCATCCCATTTGTTAGGAAATGGAAAGGCTTGGAAAAAATTATATTAACTGAAGTAAGCCAGGCCCAAAGAAACATAGGTCCTATGGTTTCCCTTATTTGCAATAACTAGTATATGTCTGGGACAAGTAGAAAAGGTCAAAAGCTATGTACATATGACCAGATAAGATGATGTTAAGCGAAATGAACCCCTAAGATAGGGACACAAGTGGATTTTTTCTTTCTTGCTATTGTTTCTAACATATTTATAAAGTACCATGTGATTTTTTTGTTTCTTTGTATGTTCCTCCCCCATGGTATAACCCCTGTTTTCACTATATTTGATGTTGATGTCTTGCATCTTGAATATACACTTCTCTAGCTTGGGGAGGGGAATGTAAATAACAAAATGCTGAAATAAGGATACAGGTTGACCCATTGTAACAATGAGATGTACAAGACACTATGTTGAAAAACAAACTTTACAATTTAGGTGGGGAGTGGGGAGTAGAAGGGTAATGGGGAGTGTAGTTATGTAGGTGGGAGGGAAGGGAGGGTAGGAGAAAAACAAAGGAGGAGGTAACAATGCTGATAAGAAATGTACTCATGACCTTGCTCATGTAACTGTAACCCCTCTGTACAGTATTTTTACAATAAAAAAGTATTTAAAAAAGACACTAGTAGAATGTCCAGGAAAGGGAGAGGATAAATTGTTATGGAAAGTTAAAGCCAATCTATTTTCCCCCACTGTGGGCTCCTTCATGGCCTCCTGTGGTTTAGGAAGGAAAGGGATCAGTGGCAGACAGATAAGGTTGGGGCTGATTAGAAGGAGGCATATCTCATCCTGTAGATAGGAGGAGAATGACCTAAGCATGCACTTTGATATATTTGTTCATGGTGACAGAAAGTTAAAAGTGACAGAAAATTGAAAGTGATCACATCACATCAGATGGCTTTAGTTTTCTCACTGAAGTAGGGAATAGAGCTACTGAGCATGGTGAGTCAGGATCTGACTCACTTATTCTAATCTACTCATTTAGAAACCAAAAAGGCTGAGGGGAGTACAGTGGTATTATTATACCTAATATAGCAATCTGGAAACAGTGATTCAGAACTTTTAAGTGGCTTGCTTGAGATCACCCAGGTAGGTACTGCTAAAAGTCTAGACTCCATTAGGAGTCTCCAGATTGTTAGGAAATTGGTACTTGAGAACCTTAGGACAATTTTATCATTAATTTTCTTGGTTCAACCAAGGAATAAAAAAGACAAATATATTTTAATGTGTATAGATCCTTTCTCACCTTTCCTCTTTCTTTCTAATAGATAAGCTGTTAATAATTATTGACTGAATATCTAATGGTATTGTGTTGCCACTATAGGAGCTATGTTGGGAAATCAAATCTGTGGTTAATAGTTAGTGGACACTTATTATGTGCCAGAAACTATTGTAGATAGTTTACACTTATAAATGAAAGTAGTAGCCGGGCGCTGATGGCTCATGCCTGTAATCCTAGCTACTCAGGAGACTGAGATCTGAGGATCATGGTTCAAAGCAAGCCTGGGCAGGAAAAGTCTGTGAGACTCTTATCTCTGATAAACCACTGGAAAACTGGAAGTGACGTTGTGGCTCAAGTGGTAGAGCGCTTGCCTTGAGCTGAAGAGCTGAGGGATAGCGCCCACGCCCAGAGTTCAAGCCCCATGGCCAAAAATAAATAAATAAATAAATAAATAAATAAAAATATGAAAGTAGTCCTAACAGCAAACCAATGAAGGTAGCAAACTCATTATCTTCTTATTATATAGAACACAACCAAAGCTCAATGAGGCTAACTAACATATACACAGATACTAAATGACAAAACACATTTGTTTAGTTCCACTGCTATATTTCTCTCCATGGTAATGTAATGCCTAATATCAAGAAGAATATCTTCTTTCGGAAAGCAGAAGGAAAACAAAATTGGCTTTAGCAAATAAAGCAACCAATAGCAAGATGAGGTGGTATTAGTAGAATAATTATAGTAGTAGACATGGTGAATTGAAAAATTATGAGTCCAGACAATCAGAAATATAAGAAGCAGAGCTCAATGTGGACTAATTTGCCTGGCAGGTAGGACTCAACTGGTTTGATTTCATCTAATCTGTGTAAGATGGAAAAGATAGAGCTTGAAATTGATGACCATTCCAATCAAAATTATGTGTATGCTTTCCTTTTCATGAGGAAATAAAGCAAGAATTACACTTTAGATAAAAGCAGATAATACATATTCAGTTATGTATGGTTCTCTCCACCCAAAAAGTATTTATGATGTCTTTGCTTCTGTCTTAGACCTGTCAGGATGCTTGGGTCAGAGATCATACCTTCCTCTCTTCTGTATTGCAAAAGCCTAATACTCACTGAAGTTGATGACTAAGGAGTGTTTGTTGAAGTTACTTGGGCAACCTAGAATCATTACTTAAGTAAACTTTCCATGTATGTCTCTGTCATGAAGCTAAGATCCTCCTAATCTCTGTGTTCTGTTGAGCTAGAACTGTAAGAATGATCCACTAGCACCCAGTTTCTTTCCTTGATAGATTGTTTCTATATAGCCTGGGCTATGTTCAAACGAGCAATCATCCTGCCTCAATTTCCTGAGTGCTAGGATTACAGGGACCTACTTTCATGCTGTTCTTAATGATTGTTCTTGATGCTCATTTTAAACTATCCTTACTCAGATAAAAATAACAAAAAGTGTAGGGAGCAGTTTGTTACCAGGAGATTTACTCCACCTGCTGCTCACTCCCAATGCAGTGTCAATCTTCTAAATCCAGCAGGACCAGACACTCAGAGATGGAGAGGAACTAGAAAAAGTCAGCAAAGCCTGCCAGAGTTAAGAAATAGAGAACCAGGAAACAAAGGATTCCTGCAACTTTTACAACCACAAATTAAATGCAAAAAATGACACATCATTACATAAGCAGCATAAAATATAATTTAAATGTCAAAAGAACTGAGGATTCTTAATTCATGTAAGAAAAACTTGCAAAATGTGTTAACCATCTCAATTGGTACTATGCAGAAACAGTAAAAATGGCACTGTTTTGTTGTAATGTAGAAATTGAGGAATCGGCCATGTTTTTCCAGTGTTTATAGGTTTCCTCATGTTTATTTTACTCAACTTTAAAAATAATTCATCTTTTAAAAATTCTCATGATTTCAGGGACTGTAGATATATTTGGGAACAAGAGAGTTATTTAACTTGACAGTGCTTAAATGTGGTACGTGCGCCTGTTAAGTTACAATTAGCTCTTGTGTACAGAGGCTACATTTTCACTGGGAGGAGTGGGTGAATCACAGATTGCTCTACTACTTGGAATAGGATGTCGCATACATTTTTGCTCTCTTGAAAATTAGCTCTATGGCAATTGGATTTTCTATTTCTACCACCCACTTACGTTTTACAGCTCTGTTTTGAAGCTTATGAGATATATTTAAAAACATCATATTAACATTTTAGGTCTCTGTCTGGATACAGCAGTTTCACATATGCTGTTCTTTGGCAGATGTAGGGTTTTACTAGTTTGTAGTTGTCAAAGATATCCATCTAAGCAAAGCTAAATCTAAACAGATACACATACATGCACACACACACACATATACACAATTATGCATACATGTATGGACTATATATGTGGTTAACACTACAATAACAGTCCATAGTGCATGTGTAGAAAGATTTAGGAATAGATAAAAGTGAGTATCTAAAATGGTTATCCCTCTGTATAACACCTTAACAAAAACACCTTTAAAAAAGTGAGTATCTAAACTAAAGGAGAAAGAATTGAGCAATATTCCTTAGAGATGGTTTTATTTTAGTGAATAAGCCTCTAGAAATAATTTGCCTATTTGGGTTTTAATATTTTGATCTCTTTCCAGACTAGATTAATTATTTAGTTTAGTAGAAGGGAGGATATCAAAAGAAGTAGAATAAGTTAGAGAAGAGAGAGTGAGGAGTTCTACAGGTAGACCCGCATGGCTTCCTTGGGCTATAATTTCCGTGCCAGGTGTTTGCATCGCTGCTCTGAACCACTTAGGAGCACAGAGCAGGCACCATATTCCTGAACTGGAGAGAAGTGACAGCAGAGTAAACAAGGCTTTCTGCGCCAGTGGGAGGCAGGACTCGAAAGATATGAGAGAGCAATTGACTTTAGCATAATACTTTCCTGGCCATTCTTAAGTGTTACTGCCTGTATCCACATGGGCTTCTCTTCTAGGTCAGTTGTTGCTCACACTAAGCCATACTACATATTGTGTTCTTTGGGAATCTTGAAAACAGCAAAGAATAGGAATAATTCAACCTAATCTGTAAGAAAATCAATAAATGCTGGTGATGAATAGCCTGAAGTCCACACATTACTTTGCCTGTCTCAGAGCACCACGAAATTAGAAAAGCTATAGCCCTTTGCCAAGAATTCAGTATGCAAATATCTGCTAATAAAGAACACCATAGGAGGAAGTTGAATTTTGTTGCAGTGTGCCAACACACTGACAGTGTTTTTTTGTTGACAGAGTGCAACATTAGAAAGCAAGCACAATAGAATTCATTTACAAGAGCACCTGCTTTAAAAATAACCCTACTGTCAGGAGGAAACAACTCTGGTCTCATTTTAATTTTTGGAGTGGAAAAATCCACAAATGAATTAGAACTATAGAAGCATTGCTGTTGGTTATACACGAAGTGGTTGCACTGTAGGCAAAGTTTTACATTCCATTTGAAGTGTCATATTCTAATTTAAGGCATTGACATGCCTACATATTGCTCTTTTGTGGACATGTCTCACATCTGGTAGTTTTTGTGTGTTCATAGCCTTCAGTACAGAAAGGAGGTAGAAAATATGTCATTTAATAGTTGTATTCAACCACGAAATCATTCATATCGGCTCCCAGGAAGGTCTCTAGGTGAAATGACTCTCTCAGCAAAGATGGAAAATGGAAAAGATGGAGTAATGTTAAGACAGATAAGTAAGATGGAGATTAAGCTTAAGAAGAGGAAACAGGCCAGCTCAGGTCCATATTCTTCATCTATGTGGCAACAGGCATTTATAAAAGGCAATAGAGCTTATATGAAGCCATTGTTCCAAGAGCCCAACAGTGGATTAGAATAAGAAGCACAAAAAATGCAAGAAGAGTGCAAAGAAAACCACATTTTTGCTAAAGATACTTGTCAAGGACCTCCCTTTTGTCAGATAGTGAGCTATAATAAAATATATATCAGATTTCTTGTATTTATGATTTCCTTTTAATGAAAGGACTTCTTGTTATAAAAAATAATAACATTCTTCTTTTTAAACCACTGTGGTCAAGTTTGTACTAAAGAAGTTACTGATGATACAGTGACTTATGGAGAAAAGTGATTTTTTTTTCTGTTTTCAGGCCAGAGTGAGTCTGCCTGGAAATTAGCAGCCCAAAGAAAGAGTCTTTTCTTATCTTCCCAAGAAGGTGCTTTGCAAAAGTTTCTAGATGTTTTATCTATTAAGGAATTATATATTCTTACAATAGCCATCCATTGAGTAATCAAATAAGTGTTTCCTGAGCCCCTGCTATGTGAGAGACATTAAGTTGGATGGTGGGACTATGAATGAATACATGTTATGTCTCTTTTTGGAAGTTTACAACCTAATCAGAATAACGTTCAGGGCTAATCACAAACTGTCTGGATTTGAAAAGTGTAATTTTAAAAATACACACTATCGCAATAAAACAATATAGTTATACCAATGATCTTGAATTAAAGGAAGACAAACTGTCATTCTATAGGAAAATGAATTAAGGAACTTTTATATCTTGGGAGACTAAAAATGCTATTTGTAGACAGTTATGTTCTGCTTTGGTAAGCTTCCAAAAGCTCTTATCTCTATTTTTTAAAATCCTATGAAAGTTCTACTAATTTTTATTGTTATTGTATCATTGATATGTAGAGGGGTTATGATTACATGAATCAGGAAATGATTAATGAGTACAATTCTTTTTGAACCATGTCCCCCCAAGTTTTTTCCCTCCTGTCCTCACCCACAAGATATGCAGTTCATTTTTCACATAGTGTCTAGTATCGCTGTTGTATTTGTTCACCCTTGTTCCATCTTTCATGTGCCCTCTTTCACCCTCCCAAATACAAACAAACTAACAAGACAAAAAGGAAAACAAAATTAGCAAGTGGCAACTAAAAATTGTTTCTTTTTCTTAGAGTTCATTTCAAGACTATTATTTTATATGATCATCTACACAGAGCTATTGAGCCTTTGTCAATCCCTCATATGCTTATCCTCCTCATACACTCGGTGTGTGAATGTCTAGAGCCTTATATAATTTATCATGTCCCATATATAATTCAGTATGTTCACTTGTTTATTTATAGACACATTCTAGTTACTATAAATAAGGGAAAACATGCAGCCTATGTTTCATTGGCTCTGGCTTACTGCACTTAATATAATTTTTCTAAGTCTTTCCATTGACTTAACAAATGTTACAATATCATTCTTTCTGATGGATGAGTAGAATTCCATTGTGTGTATATACCACATTTTCTACTAGAACTTTTTGGCAACATAGTGAACTGGTATGTGGAATATGACCTCCTATTCCTTGATAGCATTGTTGTCCAAAAGTAACAATCTGAAAACTCAATGTTAGTGCCTAGAATAAGCATTTAACTGGACCCTTAATTTATTCCTTTTTGGATATTTGTCAAATGATATTGATCACCTACCATGTATCAGACACAGTGGCATGTGATAAGAAAACAAATCCAAGCAGTGGTTTCCCACAGCACTTGGGAGTCTGTATATAAAAAAAACAAAAACAAAAACAGGCAGGTAGCAAGATCCAAAGTAGGCATCTAAGAGAGTTTCAGAAGAACATGGAGAGTAATTTGTAGTAAGTGAAGTAGATTTAATATTATCCAACTCCAAGAGACTCTTCCAGTTTATATAACTCAGGTAATACTAGAGATCACATAGCCAGGTAGTGAGCTATTATTCTCTTCCTTGACATTCGAAACTTAGTATAAACAATTAGATAAGAGCTTTGAGGTATGTAGAACCAGTCAGGTATATGACTATTGAAGTATTGTGAGCCGGTATGTACTACAAAAATCAAAACATGAGCCTTTTATAGTGATAAAGGCATTCCATCAACAAATGTCTTTGTATAATGCATGCAGTATGTTCTGAGGTCATGAGTCTCATGGACATTTGCGAGTCATTTCCAAGCTTTAATTCTAGTATTAATCCTGGGGTTTTTCAGATCATAGCAAATGATTTCCATGAAAGCTTTCATGCTTTCTTATTCACTACCCTTTAAACAATGTGGGTGTGATCAAACAAAGAAGGCATCTTTCCAGCTGGTTCATTGTTGCTTTGTTTCTCATGGTTGTTTCTGTACTTGTCTTGATAGATATTTTATTCTTTCTCTTAATTATTTCCTTACTGTGACGGGGTCACCTCTCTGATGTTGTATAATGATCCTTGCTATTACCAAGAATTTGTGTGTTTAGAAAATTATGTGACTAATATATGATTGTAATATTTACTTGCTTTACCATCAGTAAGGAAATCTTTAACAGATCTTGTCTACCATCCATTCCTGGAAATGATTTATAACACTTGCTACCAGACATTATTATCCACTGATTCTTTTCATAGCATCATTGGCATACATCAAAAAGATTCAACCTGAACAAGACTCAGAAGGCCAGAGAGAGCATAGGCAGCAGGATTTCCATGGACATAGTCAACCAAGACATTCTTCTCTAAATAAGTAGCCCAAAGAGTTTTCACTGCTGGACAATTCCTGGGAGTACTGTTCAAAGCAGAGCCTATGTGAAAGGTGGCCCTGAAAGTGTGCAGTCAGCCACCCAGACAGCAGAACTGGGCTATCAATAGACTCAAACCTTAGCATCACATGCTTAGAGAGGATGCCTACTCCCTAAATTTCAGGTAAATACATCCAAAATCTCTCTCTCTCTCTCTCTCTCTCTCTCTTTGCTGGTCATGAGGCTTGAACTCTGGGCCTGAGCGCTGTCCCTCAGCTCTTCAGCTCAAGCTTAGCGCTCTACCACTTGAGCTACACCACCACTTCTGGTTATTCTGGTGGTTTAGTGGAGCTAAGAGTGTCACGGATTTTCCTGCCCAGGCTGGCTTTGAGCCATGATCCTCAGGTCTCAGCCTCCTGAGTAGTTAGGATTACAGGCGTGAGCCACCCGCGCCCGGCATTACATCTCTCTTTTTTAGTAGACACAGATCATGGTTTAAATGAAAATTAATGTTCCTTGAGAAACTTACACCCTTGAAACATCATACATCCACTTATTACATATCTAAATGATAGATAAAAGCAAAAGGCATCTTCTCTGATGACGAGCTGCAAGTAACTCCAAAGCCTGGAAATTCAACCAGCCTTAATTTACAGGCCCCTAGTCCCAAGGGGGTTTTACATAACTACACAAAAAGGAGCCAGCAAAAAGATTTGAAATAAGTCAACAGCCTGTGAACCAAAAGTGAGCCAATCTATATGGAAAGAGACACTTCTCATGGAAGGAAATAAAAAAATAACATCAGTGAGCACCTTCTATTTTAGAAAGTGCTTCTGCACTAGACTACAAGCTTCTTCAAAGACCATTTTAGAATTATTTGGGTTCCCAGGACTATAGATGAAAGTAGACTTTATTAAATGTTTGCTAGGTCAATGAATATTGCTCATATCTGGCTCACCCCGAAGCCATTCCCGCCCTCCCCCACCCAAATTGAAGAACAGTGCCATTTTTCAGGGGATGGGACTGAGGTTTGTTATTGATTTGTCCAATATAGCTTATCACAGAAATGGGAAAGGGACCTTGAGTTCATGCCCTCTGGAGCATCAACAATGTGCCATCCATTTAATTTTCACTCACTAACTGCACAAATTCAGAAAAGAAATAGGCCACACGTATCACCTTGACCTTTCTGGTTCAAATATCTGGTAGAGAGTAAAAGCTATTTTCTAAATCTGGTAACTCTTGTCATCTTAGATTCAGTAGACTTCAAGATAGAATAAGCAACTTATAGATGTCAGTATTGGGGTACTGGGAGGTGCATTTCTTACCTGCTTCTTAAGTGTTTCACTTGGAAATATTTAAAGTATTCTGAAAAGGAAACCAGAATGAAGAAGCCAGACTTTTCGTAGGAGCTCTGTGCTGACAAGTGTCTTTACTGAGATAATATAACCATTGAGGCTTTAATTATTTGTAATGTACAGGAGTAAGCCCTACAAAATTTTGCAGTAAGACCATGGAAATAAGAATAAAAATGTGTTTCATGGTTTGAGAATCATGATCTCATTTGTATCAGTAAAGGAATACATTCATACAAATGTAATAATTTGCAAAAGCTTCCTCATGAAATTCTTTTATGACCTGCTTCATTATTATCCAATTCCTATTCATCGCAGACATTGAAATTGCCTTTTCAGAAGCTTTCTATAGTAATACTGACATTCACTCTCCATTTTTATCCCCCACCTTCTGCCACCAGCACTGCTCATCTGCTTTCTGTCTTCATACAATGGACTCAGATAATGTATGTGGCCTTTTTGTCATTCACAGTGTTTTCAAAGTTCATTCCTGTAGCACATAACAGCACCTTTTCCACTTTTTTGCTGAATGATATTCCCTCATATGAACATACTGTGTTTTGTTTAGCATTCATTGGTTCATAGACATTTGGATGGTTTCCTTATTTTGGTTCTATGAGCAGAGAATAGCATTCGTGTATGAATTTTGTAAACAGCCAGAAGAGGAAATAACAGGTCTTGTAGAAGAACTTCAAGTTTAATCAATGGAAGAATTGTCTAGCTTCTGAAAGTGATTGAACCATTTTATAATCTCAACAGAAAGGAATGGGCATTCTAATAACTCTGTATTCTTACTAATATTTGTTGCTGTCTGTTTTTATCATTTATATTTACTTTATTCATCCAAGTAGATATAAATGATATGTTTATTTAGATGCATATCTCTATCAAATATTGATAGAATTTTTTCATGAGTTTAATTATTCATATACACTTTTTAAAATTACTATTTAAATCTCTATTTTGCATTTTGTCTTACTGTATCTTTTGTATATTTTAGACACAAGAATATCTACTTATTAGTTGTAATTTTTTCATTCTCTGGATTATCTTGATTTAGCTGAAGGTATCATTTTTTTGGTACATTATTTGGTCTGGCCAAGTTTGTGTATGCATGTGTATATGTATGTGTGCACACACACTTTTGCTGTTTATATCTATAAAACCATTGCCGAACACAAAGTTATGAGGATTTCTTCCTGTTTTCCTTTAAAAGTTTAAAATTTTGGTTCTTACATTTAGGTCTATAAAACATTTTAAAGATAATTTTTAAAAATGTTTTGAGTAGACATCCATCTGCATTCTTTTATGTGTGGAGAACCAATTGTTTTGGCACCACTTATTGAAAAGACTATTCTTCAACTATTGAATTACCTTGGCACTCTTGTAGAAAGACAATTAAACATAGATGCATGAGTTCATTTCTGGATTCTCAAGTCTATCCCATTCATCTCTGTGTCTACCAGTATGCCAGTACCGCATTGTCTTCATTACAAGTTAGATTTGAAAGTCTGAAGTACCGAATGATCCAACTTTGTTCTTTCTCAAGATAGTTTTGGCTATCAAGTGGCCTTTGAATTCTAAGATTGATATCCATTTTAGAATTAGCTGTTCCATTTTTGCAAACTTATTAAGTAAATAAATAAAAGGGAGAGGCTGTTGGAGTTGGAGAGGGATTGTATTGAAGCTATAAAGAGCTTAACAATATTAACTCTTCAGTACACATGAGAAACCTATCCAATTTCATTCATCTTTTAATTTTTTTCAGCAGTGTTTTTTTTTATCATTTTCAGCATAGAAATGATCCACATCTCTGTTCAGATTTGCTCTCAAGTATTTTATTCTTTTTAAGACTATAATAGTTATGAAAATATTTACAATAAAATTATCTCTTAATCAATTTTTCTGTTTATTTCACTGCACACATAATTTGTATATATTAACCTTTGTCCTGCAACCTGATGAGATTCATTTTTATTAGCACTTTTAGTGTTCTAGTGGATTTCTTTAAGATTTCTTGTTCATAAAATCACATAATCTGCATATAGAAATAGTTTTATTGCTTCCTTTCCAATAGTAGTAGATTTTCTTTTTCCTGTCTAATTATAGTGGCTTCTTGTCTAAAAGGAGTGATGAGAGCAGAAAGTCTCATCCTGTTTGTGATATAGGAGGAAACACTCATTCTCTCACTGTTTATGATAACACTAACTTCCATGAGTTGGAAGTTTCATTCTATTCGTAGTCTAATAGACTACGAGGTTTGTCTCAAAAACACATACAGATTTTGTCTTGTGCTTTTTCTATATCCATTGAGTTAATTATGCAGTTATTATCCTTTATTCTGTTAATGTGGCATAATACTTTGATTTATTTTGTTGTTGTTGGTTGTGGGGCTTGAACTCTGGGCCTGGGCGCTATCCCTCAGCTCTTCAGCTCAAGGCTAGCACTCTACCATTGGAGCCACAGTACCACTTCTGGCCTTTTCTGCTTATGTGGTGCTAAGGAATCAAACCCAGGGCCTCATGCATGCAAAGCAAGCACTCTACCACGGAGCCACCTTCCCAGCCCCACTTTAATTGATTTTTGAATATTAAAACAACCATGAATTCTTGAAATAAATGTCACATGATCATGGCATATAATGCTTTCAGGTGTAGCTGTTCCCTTGCTAAGCATTTTGTTGAGAATATTTAGACCAGCACTCATAGCAAATATTCGTCCCTGCTTTTCTTATTGATGAAGCCTGTCTAGTTCTGGAATCATAATAATACTGTACTCATAAAGTGAGCTGGAAAGCATTTCCTCTTTTGTTTAATTGTTAGAAGGGTTTGGTAAGGATTTGGGTTTAACCTTTAAGTGTTTGATACATTCACTACTGAAGCCATATAGTTTTGGAATTTTCTTTGTTGATTGTTTTGTGAACCAAGGACCTTACAGCAAAAGAACAATAGGATGTAATAGAATTTCACTTTTTAAATTTAAGCTTTAACAAAACAGGTAGTTGGACCTCATGTGTCTGCTCATTTGCTATTTATCACATTTTAATCTCCTTTATCATGTCTGTTCCAAATGTGCTTAATCTTTCAGGTTCATTCATTTCTTATTACCATTTCTTTCACACTGTAGACATCATCCATGCTGTACTATAAATTCCTCTCTTCTAGGCACTGAGTTAAGTCGATGACCCACTCAGTGAATCCTTGTATTAAGATTTCAGAAAATCTTTATTACTTTGTTCATGAAGCTCTTAAATTATTTCTTTATTCATCTCTGTTCCCTGTCTGTATTTGTCTTTTGCAGTTAATCAATGTCTTCTTAGGACAAAAGGCTCACCTCAAATATCACCTTCAAAGTGACAACTAGTTTTATGCTTCTAACAAAATACCACTAAAGAACATCTGAGAATCTGAACAACGTTTGTTAATCCCCCACCCCACCCCCCATTTCTCCTCAGTTGTATATCCATTGATGGCAGGAACTGTGTTTAATTCATCTCTTTGGCCTCAATCTACCAGTGTGCCTGGCACCTAGTAGACATGTTAATGAATATTTGTTGACTTTAATGAATAAACCTAGCTATTTTGGATTTTGGAAAGCTCGGATATTATTATATTTCTCTTTATCACAAAGCCTGGTGTAACACTGATAAATGCTCATTGAAACTAACTTTACTGAATGACAAATTAATATTATAATGTCAGTAGCACATTTTGAACTCTTCAGTGAAAAAGTACCATAAAAACCTCAAGTAGCTATAAAAAAATGAAATGATAAAAATCTGTTTGGATGACATCTCTTTTCAAAAAATACAAAAACAATTCTGTTGTGTTTTGATATGTAATTACACTTGAAGATTTGGTGTAACAGAGCTGTGTTTGGGGAATCTGATGATCATGACAACACTGCTGCATACTACAGAAGAGAAAATAAGTATAATGACATGCTTTGTTTTCTGTCAAGAAGCAATTCCCAGAGCTGTTTATACCAAAAATGCCTTAGAATATGCGAAACTCAAGAGCACCTAAGAGTTGCCAAAGATAGAAGCAGATCTCAAGTTTCTTCTATTTCCTCTTGTCACAAGACAAAGATGAGCGGAAAGCTTGGCAGTATTGGCTATGGTAACAATGCATGGTGCCATTTAAGCAGGTTTCATATCAATAAGGATTTTCCAGAGAAACAGAATGGCCAGCAAGGTTGGGTCGGGAGGGGGTGTGGGGGGATGGGGAGGAAGGAAAAGAGGGAAATTTTAAAGAACTGATTCTTGCAGTAGTAGAGTCTGGTAACTTCAAGTCCTGTTGGGACATCTAGAAGATTGGAAACTTGGGCTAGAGTTGAATCTGAAATTTGTAGTTGAGGCTAACAGGTTGGGAACTCGGGCAGGAATTTTCTCTTCTCCAGGAAAATTGTGCTCTTAAGGTCTTTCAACTGACTAGGTCAGGTATCTGTCACAGGAGTGAGACTCATCTTTCTTTAAGAGAACTGATTGTGGAGCCACATATGGTAGTACATATCTATAATCCAATTCCAGATGTTTGAAAGGTGGAAATAGGACATTTGTGGTTCAAGCTAACTAGGCAAAAGTTAGGGAGTCCTGCTTCTGTAGCAAGCTGGGCCAGGTGCCAGTAGCTCAAGGCTATAATTCTAACCATTTGAGGCTGAGAGTGGCAGGATTATGGTTTGAGGTCAACCCAGACATAATTGTGAGACTCCATCTCAATCAATAGCTAGACACAGAGGTATATCCCTGTCATTCAAGCTACGTAAAAAAGGCAGATTACCATCCAGGCTGGCCTGGACATACACACAATACCTTATTCAAAAGATAACAAAAGCCTTTAGGTTGGGGCATAGGTCAAGTAGTACAGCACGTGCCTACCAAGTATAAGGCGTTGCGTTCAACAACCCCCTAATATCAACAAAGTAAAAAAGTATGATAAACTGGATATGACCGTGCATACCCATGGTCTCAGTTACATGGGAGATGAGGGTAGGAAGGTTATGATCAAAGGCTAACCTCAGGAAGAATTATAAGACACTAACTGAGAAACAAAGTCAAAGGATTAATGTATGGCTCAAGTATTTTTGGACATTTGCCTTGTAACCTCGAATCCTGAGTTCACTCTCCAGTACTTCAAGAAGAAGAAACAAAAGAAAGCCAATGGATGTAGATTTTTCAGTCATAGCTGCAGTACACCTTCCCAGCTTCATTACATCAGGGAGTATTACAGTCTAGCAAAGTTGATACATAAAAACAATCATTGAAAAACTCTTTGTCACAAAGCACCAGACTCCTTTTCCTCATCTTATCGCCCCAGCCTGTTAATGGTCATACCAGAGACTGCCTCTCCTCCACTGAGACACTTCCCTGACTTCCATACCTTTGCTAGATCCTCCAGCCATATCTTGGATTTTCTCTCCTCCTCTCCATCCCAGTTAAAATTCTACTCTCTTTTAGACTAAGTGCAAATACTCTGGGCCTTCCCACATCTTGACTGCTTTCTGCTCAGATAGCATCCTTTAAACCGCCTCCAGATTATCCTTCAGTGTATTCATGGCATTCCCCTTTGTAGCCTGAAAGGATCAATAACTCATGACTTTTTTGTTTTGTTTTAATTTCTTGGCTCTCTACAGGGACTAGATCACTCATTCCTGAACCAATCTTTTTCTCCAGTCCATGCCAGGTGTGGTGCCAGCTGCCCAGGCTTACAAAGGTCAATTAGAGAAGCTTTGGGGGCAGGGTGAGGAATATGAGTAATCTGTAAGCGTCCGTCTGTTTGTACCTATTGAACGGAATTAATTTCTGCTGTAGAAAGATGGTCACTTTCTCCTCAGCATCCTCTCCCTTTAGCCCTCCTGTAGACAGACATTTGCCAGCACAGGTGAGGGCTTGCAGGGTGCTGGGAAACAAGGTTCTCTCTGTCCTTGTAAGACTTGTAGAAGAGCAGCGTGTGTGGTATGATCTGACAAACATCAAGGAGGACAGCTGATCCAAAAATATCTCTGTTGCTAAGATGCCTGACATCCCACTATTGGTAGGTAATTCATTCATTGGGGTTCAGGAATGATTTATTATCAAAGACATCTGGAAGGAATTACTAAATACCTATGCTGATGCTCTTTGAATTTCTTTCACTTCTTTCTTTGCTTCTGCATCTTTTTCTTTTCTTTTTTCTTTTTAAGGACTTTACTAAGTTGCCCTCCCTGAAAGATTCTCACTACCCAAAGGAGGGGACAGGCTTTTCCTCTGGGTGCCTGTGACATTCAGAGCCTGTTTATATCCTCTATTACTATTACCTATTGTTTGCCTGACTTTCCTTGCCAGACTGAGCTCTTAGAGGGAAAAAAAATGTTTTGCATCTTTGTGACCCCAATATCCACCACTGTGCCAAACACATAATGGGATGTGCTTGAAGGGTTTATGGAATGACCCTGTAAGTCTCCATGAAGATGTATCTGTCTGTTGCTTTCCTCTTTGAGGAATAAGCCTTGAGCATATGGAGAAGACAGTGTTGATGAAAGGAATGAGGGAAGCGGGAGATGGAGGAAGAAAGATCTCAGGGAAGCTACTCTTGTGTTTGGACCCATCCTTGATTCTGCTCTCTGCTATGGTGCGCTTTTTGGTTTCATTCATGGGTAAAATTTCTTGTGAATTAAACATGCTCTTTTTGTTTGTTTGTTCTGTCATACACAATCCAGAGCACCAGTCAGCTGGCAGAAGTTTGTTTGGAAGCATTTTGTCAAGTGTAAAGGTGACTCCCTCTGCATGCTTCATTTACAAAAGAAAACAAAAAGTGCTTTCTAAATCTCTTTTCCTTCTGCATGAATTGAGAACACAAAGTTTTCAGGCCTTGCCCTCTCAACCCCTACTGTTTCTCTTTGCTTCAAAGAGCAAGCTAGTAAAGACAGCCCCAAAGTGTTTTTCCCTAAAACTCTTGTGGCTGCAAGCAATGTAGATCTGCACAAGCTTATTCAAATTATAGGACCAAAGGTTTCAAGATACATCTGGATTGTGGCTAAAGTCAAGCTGGACATTCAGCACCATCAGATTCTGCTTGTATCTGTTTTTCACTTAGCTGAATGAGCTCTCTTTCTCCTGATGTCTCTTTGCTCCACAGAGTTGTTCCATTTTCCTCATGTTCTGCTTGAACCCCCTAAAGTCCCACTTTCCTCGCCTCTTCTGCTCACTATCATTGCTTCTCCTTTATGACTTCACAGGATTTGTCAGGCTTGCCCCTCCCCCCACTACCTCATGACTTCTCAACTTCAGGCACATGTGCCTCCGAATAACGCTTTTTCCACAAATGCGTTTTAAGAGCTAATTGTTAGCAGGATTGAGGCACATATTGGTTAAATTACCCTATCATAACCAAGATCTACTTATTCAGCTAACCTATCAGTTTTTACCACTGGATTACTTATTGTATAATATATATCTTTAAAAATACCTATTTATAAATACATATATATATATAAAACTGTACTGTAATATATAAACATATTGACATGTATATAGGTATACTGACATGTAATATATCTGTAATATATTATAAATAATATATGCATATTATACACATATGTATTATATACTTAAGTGCATCTTATATAAGATATATATTTATATGTATACACATATACACATGTATGTATGCATGTGTCTATACATATATGCACATATGTGTATGTATACATATAGGTATATACATAATATATGTGTATATATTATATTATATGTATATCATAGTACCTATAGGATGCAAGGAATTATTTTATTTTGTTATTAATAATAAAATACTACAGATTTAATGTCATAAAGAATAGATATTTATTTTTGACTCATGACTCTGATCCAGGTTTGAAGGGAAAAATCTTGTTATTTCTGTTTGCTGGTAAAATCTGGAAGTTATGCAGGATATCACATAATGGTAGACAGAGGGTATTTATGAGACCAAATCAAACTGGTTTTTATAGCAGACACTCTCAGATAATATATTAATCTTTGCTTACATTAAAAGACTTTTCTATTGATGAGGACAAAACCCTAATGGACCAAAAAGATCTAATTTGTTCTACTTATTGGTATTCTCACAATGAAGACTAAAATTTAACATGGGTTTTAGCAGGGACAAACCACATTCAACTCACACTAAAAGAATACCACCATGAGGGCTGGGAAGGTGGTTCAGTGATAGAGTGCTTGACTCACATGCCTGAGGTCCCAGATTCTATTCCTCAGCACCACATAACAAAAACAGCTGGAAGTGGCGCTGTGACTCAAGTGGTAGAGCACTAGCCTTGAGCTGAAGAGCTGAGGGACAGCGCCCAGGCCCAGAGTTCATTCCCCATGACAGACCCAAAAAAAAAAAAAAAAGAATACCACCATGAGAAAATACAACTCTGCCTTCGTAATAATAACTGCTAATAACCCTATACTTTATTCTCTTCACATTCACAAGTGTAATCTCTTTAAAATATAATTTAAACCATAATCTTGCTTAAAAACATTAATGACATTTATCATCTAAATTAGCATAAGGATATTTATTGTCTCTCTACTTCTCTAGAGTTAGTTCTTGCTTTTGCTTAATTTCTTCTACTTTATGCTAGCATAAAGCCAGTGTTATTCATGAAACTTAACTTTTACATGTCCTTGACATTTTACATGGCATCATCAGGAAAAAATGCTTTTCTATCAGGTAAAGAAAAGATAAATTTAAGAGACAGATTGATAGAATTCAAAGTATAGATGATATTGTATTAACTAATGTAGAAATCTTATAAAACCTCCCATACCTTTCTGTATAGTAAGCATGTGGCATGTTTGTATTAGAATATAATTTAAAATGGAATTTATTTCTCTATCTGGCTTTAGATCTGGTAGGAATGAATGAATAAAGGAAACCTAAATGGGTGAATTCATCTAGACATGAACAATTTCATCCTTTTTCAAACTCAATAGCTATTATTGTGGTTAACAAAGCAATTGTTATAAATGAAACAAACAAGTAGTCAGAAGAGCATTTATGATGTTATCATGAATATTTATAATAAGGATATGATATAATGTTTTGTGAAATGGGTTAGGAAAGGTCACCTTGAGAATGTCAGTGTAGACCAAATTATGAAACATTTGACACTTGCACAGCTTTTTCTAATTTGTAAAGACTATTCCCATTTATTATTCCATTTACATTTCAATTTCTAAGTTTCCACTTCTTTAATGTCTCAGTCCTTAATATTTCCTCTTTAATACCACATCTCCCATCAGACATAATCCTTGTGAATCTTCTCTCTTTACATACACAAATCCCCAAAGCTGTCTACGTTTGCTGTCTCTACATTTCCTCTTCAAATTCTTTGTACAGTCAGCTCAGATATGCTTTTCATCCAGCACGCTACTGAAATTGTTTTTAATCAAGATCAATAGAGCTATTTATCTTTCTTATTCACCTCCTCCTTCTGAAAACACTGTTGGGCCTGTACCTTCAGACACAGTCTTTCCACTGCTTTTCCACATCCGCCCTACTGTCCCTTCTTTCAGACTTCCAAGGCTCCCACCATTCAGTTCTTATCTTGTCTGAAGTGATCTCCAACAGGCCATGGGTTTCAGTGTTAGCAACAAGGGAATGACTGCTATTTTTATCTTCAACCCAAATTTTTTAAGCTCCCACTTGGTGTAGCCAACACACTCTCTTTAGATAGGTTTCTTAAACAGAACTTGGGAAGGACTTCTTTAATACCAGTGTTCCCTCTCTCACGAAGTGGTATTAAGTTCTTCCAGATATCCTCACTCTCCCCCCTCCCCCCGCAAAAAAAAAAACCCTGCTTATTATCCTTAATGCCACTTTTTCATCAGGCTCAGTATATCATTAACCAGCAATTCTTGTAGAAGCTACCTTCTAAAGTGTACCTGGAATTTGGTTAGTTATTACCATTTCTGCAAGTACCAATCAAGGCACAGCTGTCTTCACAAGAGCCAACATTTTAGAATAGTTTTCTAACTGGGCTCTCCATTCCCTTTCTTGTCTCTTTTGCAGTCATTTCTCCACAGGTGCAAAATAATCTTTTATAAATGGAAAGCAAGCCAGTTAGATTCCCTTCACATTTTAACTAAAACCCAGTCGCTTTCAGAACCTGTAAGACCTGCATCATCAAGCCTCTTCCGTTCTATCCAAATTTGTATCTGCTTGAAATATTTGCATTTATTGCTGCATCTGGAATGTTCTACCAGATCTCTTATGCTTCAATTTCTTCTGATTTTTCTTAAAAGCCATCCATCCTCCACTATTCTTTCGGTCCATTATCTCATTTTATTTTTTTTCTTATTCATTTACTTATCAACAGTATAGATTTATTTATGCATTTATGGTTCCTTTTTCTCTCACTGGAATCTAAGTCAGATTTCTTCCCTCTTTTAGTTCCCTATTCTGTTATTAGCAGTGCTCTAAAGGTTTTTGAGGAATGAAAGAATAAGCCTGGCTTTTTTTTATTATCATTAAATAGTTGTACAAAGGAGTTATTATACAACACATCAGTTTCTGAATGCAGTACTTTTTATCTATATTGCTATTTTCATCATTCTTCCCCAGCCCTCCCAACCCTATCTTTTCCCCTCAATTTTCTTAATTTTATAAGACATGCATTACATTTTATGACTGAATTCTCCCACTCCCTAAAGTTGAGTGGTCTATCCATGATTCAAAGGCCACATATAAAGGGATAATCTTATCTGGGGGAATTTCTAATAACCTTGATGTTAGATTATTTTAGAGAAATGGAGATGTGTCTTACTAGAACAATTATATAATTCTAGCTTGTATTTCTGGGGTATGTTTTTATGATGGGTACAATAGTACCATCTCTTCTGGTTCAGTCATTTCACACAAAGCTGATTGTTTAGATTTAGACACAAGCAGTGACTGAGAGAATCATTGTAAAAAAATAAGAATTTTTCAGATTTCTACATGTTAGCCTACTGAAGTTAAAAAGAGTGGAATGGTAAATATAAGCCTATGAAAGCTGTTTTAGAAGTATCCTGGATAATAAGCTCCTAGATGTGGGTCAAAGAAATCTTGAGGGTCCTAACTGTTTTTTCAGAACTCTAGTACACTGAAATAGACTTTAAAAACTTTTATAAATCCTGTATTTATTTATTGCTTATTAGGTCTAGGCTCCCCCCACTTGCCTGGTAGACATTTAAAATTACTTCAAGAAATTTATCATAAGATAAAGTTGCCCTATGTGCTGTGCAAATGTACTTGTTATTTTAAATCCATAGTTATTTGATTTTTAATTTTCTAAGTAAAGTATTTGACATAGACATCTGTAGCTTTCTCTACCCAGTACAGCTTTCCTAGAAAAGTTATACAAACACTGGATAGTTCTTGTGTGTATGTGCCAGCACTGGGGCTTGATCTGAGAGCCTCACACTCTCAATCTGCTTTCTTGCTTGTGGCTGCTGCTCTACCATTTGAGCCTCACCTCCAATGTAGCATTTTAAATGTTAATTGGAGATGCAATCTCATAGATTTTTCTGCCTTGGCTGGTTTCAACCTCAATCCTCCAGATTGAAGTCTCTTGAATAGTTAGTGTTATCTATGTGAACCACCAGCACCTAGCTGTTTATTTTAATAGATATTTTGCTGCTTCCTTCTGCTGGCCAGCAGAGTTGAAATGTGACTAAAGATGAGTTGATTTGAATCCTCACACAGGACATTTATAGTAAGTGCTAAAGGTGAAAAGGTCTCTCCTATTACCTGCCAGAAAGGAAAGGCTCATGTCCACACCATATTGTGCTGAGGAGCTTAACTGAGAACATGTACATCACATACAGATATTAGGAGAGACAAGAGACAGAGAGAACTGCAGGTGTTTGAATCCTTCTATTCAATCTTTCTTCAGCTTAGCACTAGCTAACATTCTGGTTCTGACAATAGCTTTTTATATGAACCAATCATTCCGTCTTTTCTACTTACACATATTTCATTCAAGTCCTTGACATTCCCAATCACAAGATCCAGAAATAACACAGTATAGGATATCTTCATTTCAAATATGCAAATCCCACAGCAGAAAGAAATAAAATTACTATTACTTGTTAAGAAGCTAAATGAGATGTAAATTCCAGTCTCTAGATTTGTAGCCATCTTCTTTGTCTGTCACACCATATTCCCACTCCTCTAAAGGAGTTAGAAATCAGCAAGTGGTTGAACATGTGATACAACCTACTGAGGTATGTACTTTTTTTTAAGTAGAGACAAGCATCAAGCATATTTTCAAACAAAAGGCAAAAAAGGCAAGAAAAGAAAAACAATAGAATGAATGAATATCCCTATGGCTTTAAACCATATCTGCTTAAGTTTATTTATGAAAAGACCAAATTGGACTTGATGACTAAAATGAACTTGATGTATTTTTCTTGTTTTCACAAGAAGTTTCCAAAAGTCAAATCGATTCATAGTGCTGCTGAAGATCTCATTGTACTGCGCGTGCCTGTATGATTTATTTAAATATGAAAACAAAGAAGCATTGAGAGGAGGTGCCTGTGTCAGGCTTTAGGATCCTGAGCCAAGTTGGCTTCTAGCCCTGGAGCAGTAACTCCACAGAGGTACTGTCAGAACATCACTATGTTATTATTTCCAGATCAGAGTCCCATCCTAAAGGACATGTGTGCACTGCCAGGGAGGAATTAAAAAATATTCACAAGCAATCTTCTGGAAGATGAAAAGGCAGTTCTTTTTTTGTTTCTTTGATAATTATAGTATATACTCTTAGATCTTGGAAACTCATTACTTCAGAGTAGTTATTGTAAGTACCTTCCTTTGGCATTTTACACAGGGTGCAGAACAACTCCCCAGAACAACGGGGGCTTTATGGATGACCAGTTGGAACGCTAACATAGACTAACAGGCCGAGGCATGAAAAATATGAAAAGAAGCACATCTCTCTCTGTGTCTCTCTCTGTATCTCTCTGTGTCTTTGTGTCTTGTGTCTGTGTCTGTCTGTCTGTCTGTCTGTCTGTCTGTCTGTCTGTCTCTCTCTCTCTCTCTCTCTCTCTCACACACACACACACAATGGCTTTTTTGTTTTCTTTGGAATATGTTCTTATACCGGATGCTAAAAAATTCTCCTGTGGGAGATTTTTGATACTTGCCCAAAGTCTAAAGCATCAGAATAACATATTTCGGTCAGAAATGATTTTAGAAACTGTTTTCCATAGGTATTATAATTTTTTATTCATAGTTACTCAATATCTTATTTTGTACCAGTAGTTTTCATGCTAATTACTTGCTTAAAGCACCTACCAAACCTATAAGATCAGTATTAGTATTATTTGTAGTTTGCCTATTTGTCTTTCATTATCCTAAAAGATCTATTGTATTGTTTGCATTTAATGATGAAGACCCTGGGGCTTCTTGGGATACATGACTGATCCTGGAACACATGAAAATAAGTGATGCAGTTTTCAGGTTAAGTCATTTGTTCCACTAATATTCTACTCTGGTTTCTGACAGTGCAAGGAGCAAGTACTTAAGAGAAAGACACATGTGGATTGAAATCTCAAATTTACTCACTGGCTTTGTGACCTGAGCAGTTGCCTTAATCTCTTGAATTCTTGATTCCATTGTCTTTGAAATGGAATTCATGACAACAAAATTATAAGCTTGTTGTGGATACTAAATGAGAAACAATATAAAATTCCTGGTTTGTCTCAATGTTATACTCATCAATGGTGTGTTAAATACATATTAAATGACACTCATTTAAATCTGGGTTCTTGACTGAAAAGAAAAAGTACTCATTCAAAATATGAAAGTCTATAGCAGCTCATAATGTCCTTCAGAATTTTTTTTGGGGGGGTGTGGTCCTGGGGCTTGAACTCTGCGCTCTTCAGCTCAAGGCAAGCACGCTACTTCTTGAGCCACAGCACCACTTCCGGTTTTTTTCTAGTGTTTTATTGGAGGTAAGAGTCTCACGGATGTTCCTGCCCTGGCTGGCTTTGAACCACGATCCTCAGATCTCAGCCTCCTGAGAAGCTAGGATTACAGATGTGAGCCATCGGCGCCCAGCTTCTTCAAAATTTTTATAGTATGAAGCAGTCAGTGCTGAGATGCTTTTCTAGCTCCTTATGCTGAAAAGTAATGCAAAGAGATGCCCTGGGATCTTACAAGCCTTTCAGGAGATAAGATTCATGAACTTACCTACTTTGCTTTTTGCCATTGTGGTAACTCTTTAATTCCCTACTCCTCCTCCCCAGACCCTAACGATTAGTGTCTTTCTGGGAAGGGAATCTTATAATCTCTTAGAGTTATCATCTGGAACTAGGATCTAACAGAGGTAGTAAACTGCTAGACAACTTATCTCTTGAGCTCTTCCATACCAGCTGTGGGAGGTCTTCCTCTCTGGTACTGGCATGGAACTAAAGTGGCAGTTCTTGTTCAGGTGAGGCTTTTGGGTGTTGTTCATGCTGTTAGCTGTTGATGGACTGCCTATGTGATTTTGTTCTCTCAGATAACCTGAATTCCTTACTGCTTTTCCTGCTAGTGAGCTGTAAATTTACACATCTTGAGATGCATTTGTCTATAAGTATACAAGTCTCTGACTTCATTTTTATTTCCATTTATGTCCAGCTTCTCCACTGGAAACCAGGATTCAATACATCAGTAAGACATGTTTTAACAGGAAGCCAAAAGAGTCATTTGTGGATATAATCCTAAAACCATGTAAATCAAATGTATATCTTTGTCCTACATCCTGGAAGGATTTACTACCACTGGTAGTTCGGCTAACAATTTCAGTTATACACAGTAGGGAATACTACACATTTAATGACAAAGTCAGAGGACTCCAATTCAGGGGCTAAGCCTGGAATTTTCTCAACCACTTTAATCTATGTCTCTCAGACTTAGTTTCTTTAACTTGTGTTTAATCCCTACAAGGTCATTATAATTACCTTTGTCCTTGGGACAAGTCAGATAATACTTTTCAGGCTTACTTTCTATTTTAAAATGGGACCAAAAGGTGTTTTTACTTCAAACAGTTGAAGAGAAGATTAAATAAGATACAATTTGATAAAAAAAAAAAAAGTATACCAGGGCAGATGGCTCACACTAGATATCCTAGCTACTCAGAAGGCTGGTATTTGAAAATCATGGTTCATAGCTAGCCCAGGCTGAAAAGTATAAAAGGCTTTAGTCCAATTAACCAGAAAAAAAAATGTTTGGCTGCAGGTGTGGCTCAAGTGGTAGATTATTACCTATGAGCAAAAATGTCCTGAGTTCAAGATCCAGTACTGACTGCTACAAAAACAATATACCATTGGTTTCTACCTGTTATCCTACTTACTTAGGAGACTGAGATCTCAGGATTGTGGTTCAAGCCAGCCTGGGAAGGAAAATCCATGAGAATTCTTTATCTCCAATTAACTACTAAAAAGCTGGAAAAGGCACTGTGGCTCAAAGTGGTAGAGCACTAGCCTTCAGCACAAAAGCTCAATGGTGGTGCCCACGCCCTGAATTCAAGCCCCAGTACTGATTGCAAAAAAGAATAGAAGAAAGAAAGAATGAAAGAAAGAAAGAAAGAAAGAGGAGAGACAGAGGGAAGGAGGGAGGGAAGGAAGGAAGGAATGGAAGGAGAAAGGAGAAAAAGTCACTTCTTTTCATGTATGATAACTATGATTATCACCATGATTTTGTCATAGTAACACTGCAGCATTTAATAAGAGACATGAATCACAGTTCATTATTTTTTTTCTAAAGTTATTATCAATACATTTCCTTCAAAAAAACTCAAGGAACCCCTTTCCCTCTTTAGATTTTGATCATCCAGATAAATAAATTTTATTTTCAAAGAAACTAAAAGTGCAGATAATGTAACATATGGGCATAATCAAGGAAGTACACATACACATTCTTCCCTAGTACACACACCACAGAATAAGAAACTAATAAATGAATTGAGTACAGTTTCAGGATAAAAGCTCAATACATAAAAACAATTGTAACTCTGTTGACTTGAGAATAAATTATAAAAACAATTATATTAGCAATAGTATCAAGAAGAATAAAGTACTTAAAAATAAATTTTCTGAGGAAGTACATAAAGTATACACTGAACACCACAAAAACATTCTTAAATGAAAGAAGCCTTGAGTAACTGGAGCAATTCCATGTTCACTGATTAGAAGATTTGTTTGTTTATTTGTTTATAGTGCTGGTATTAGGGCTTGAACTCAGGGCTTGTTTTAGCTTTTGTACTCAAGGCTGGAGCTCTACCACTCTTTTTGGTGGTTCACTGGAGATAAGAGTTCATGGACTTCCCTACCCAGGCTTGCTTCAAACCTCCATCCTCAGATCTCAGTCTTGTGAGTTGGAGGAGTACTAGCATAAGCCATCAGAAGAATATTTATTTATTTATTTTTATTTATTTGCAGTCCTGGGGCTTGAACTCAGGGCCTCAAACCAGAGCTCAGCTTTTTCTCTTGTGACTGCTCTCTACCACTTTACCTACACCTCTACTTCCCTTTTTGCTGGTTTGAGATAAGAGACTCTTGGATTTGTTGGCTCCATGGGCTTCAAACTTCAGTTCTCAGATCTCCACCCTTTTAAGGTTTGAAGCCAGACAAAGCCAACAAATCCAAGATCAAAATGTAAAAAGGGAAAAGGGTTTCTTGAGTTTCCTGAAGGAAATGTATTGATAATAGCTTTAGAAAAAATACTGAACTGTGTGTGATTCATGTCTCTTATTCAATGCTGCACAATGCTATGACAAAACTGTAGCAATAATCATAGTTATTACACATGAAAAGAAGTAGCCTTTTCTCCTTCCTTCCTTCCTCCCTCCCGTCCTCCCTTCCTTCCTTCCTTCTTTCTTTCCTTCCTTCCTTCCTTCCTCCCTTCCTCTTTCTTTCCTTTCTTCTTTCTTTCTTTCGTTCTTTCTTTCATCCTTTCTTTCCTCCTTTTTCATCCGTTTTTATTGCCAGTACTGGGGCTTGAACTCAGGGCCTGATACCACTGTTGAGCTTTTGTGCTGCTTTTTTAATAAAAATTAAAAGGCCAATTCAGAATTAATATGGAAATACAAGAGGCATAGTGTAGTCTGAGAAAACTTGGAAAAGAAGACAACAGGGAGAAGACTTGAGGGTTCTGATTTTTTTTTAATCCACACAACAATAATATTGCACTGTTGTCGTGAAGGTATATGGAATAATGAAATAGTGATGAAAGACCATAAATAAGTCCCTCCAGGTATGATCAATCTATTCTTTTTTTGTACTTTTTTATTGTAAAAATCCCCTTCCCCTCCCAAATTACAAAAGTGTATATGCAAGATGCAGAGCACCAACATCCAGTGAAAACAGGGGTTATACCATGGGAGAGGAACATACAAAGCAACAAAAAAAATCACATGGTACATTATAAATACGTTAGAAACAAAAGCAAGAAAGAAAAAAGATATTTGTGTCCCTATCTTGTGGTTCATTTCATTTAACATCATCTTTATGGATCAAGAAAATGTGGTGTATATATATATCTATATAGATATATAGATATATATATATACAATGGAAATCTATGCCTCCATCAGGAAGAATGGCGTTGCCCCATTTGTTAGGAAATGGAAAGACTTGGAAAAAAATATATTAAGTGAAGTAAGCCATGCCCAAAGAAACATAGGTACCATGGTTTCCCTTATTTGCAATAACTAGTACATGTGTAAGACAAGCAGAAAAGGCCAAAAGCTAAGGCTACCAGATCAATCTATTTTTAACTGAAGTGTCAAGACAGTTCAATGGGGAAAAAGTAGTCTGCTGAAAAAATAGTGGTTTGACAACTGGATATACACATGCAAAAGAATGGAGTTGTATTACTTAATTCAGTCACAGTAAAAAAAAATAAAACATTAATTCAAAATTAATAAATCTAAAAGTCTTACACCTATAACTATAAGAAATTATGTAAGAAACATGTGACTAAATATTCACATCTATAGATTGCACAGTAATTTAGCTATGACACTGAAACCACAAATAACAAATAAACAAATCAACTAGATTGAATCAAAATTAAAACCTTTTTGATTTCAAAGGGCATCATTTAAAAAAGTAAAATGACAACCTCAGAATAGGAGAAATATATGTAAATCATGTATCTGAGAAGGAACATGTTCATAGGCTTTATTAAGAACTCAAAGTTAATGTTAAAAGAATAGTCCAATTTTAAAGGACAGACAAAAGATTTTTGTTTTATTTTGGTTTATTGGTTTTGCCTTTTAGGTTTCAGTCAAGTACTCTACCAATGAACTACATCCTTAGGCCCAGTCCAAGTACTCAAACATTTCCCCAAAGAAGAAATGCAAGTAACCAAAAACCATATAAAAGTTTGTAAAATAAAACCACAATGAAACACCAAATTTCATAAGTTAAGACTGCTACCACTAAAAAGACTGAAAATTAACAATGCTGGAGAGGATATGCAGATACTGCAACTCTAAGAAAATCTAATAAAAATAATGAAGCCAATTTGGAAAATGTTCCATTTTTCTAATGTTAGATATACTTACAATATGACCTAGTGATATCCAACAAAAATGCAAGCATGCATTTATATAGAAAGTTGTAAGTACGTGAGTGCTCATAGAAACATTGCACATACATAATAGCTAAATTTAGAAACGACTCAAATGGCAATAACATTAAATGTGATATATTCATACAATGACATATTTTTGGTAGTAAAAAGGAATAAAGTACTGATACATGATACTATACAAATAAATCTTGAAAACTTCATGTTCAGTGAAAGAAGCTATACAATGTATGTATATAGTATGCATGGCAACAATTATGTATTTTACATATAATTACTGCAAAATTCCATTCATGTAAAATGTACATAGAGTGGAAAGTTTATTTGTGGTTGCCAGGGCTGGAATGGAGGTAGGTAGAGCTGGGATTTCTTGAGGGATGATAAACGGTTGTAAAATTTGATAGTGGTAAAAAGGTACATAACTGTAAGTATATCAAACACTAGTGAAGTAGATACTATATGAAGATAAATTTATGACACATGGATTATATCTAATAAAGCTATTATTTCAAATAAGAAGTTTAATATTCTTTATGATTCAATCAAATTGCAAAATATAATAAGGTGGTCTGTGTTTCTTTTTTTTCATTATTTAGTGTGTAATATATAGTGAGTTAGTCATATGCCAATTATAAATTCCCCTTATCAGAAATTACAGGTAGCCATTATTAATTTACACATCATGAATTCTTCATAATCCAAAAACAATCCTGTAGGAGCATCCTCAAAAATCCTTCCTGATGCCTGATTTGACTAACTGAAGTTCACCCACCAGTGGCTCTTTCTCTGCTCATTCTTTCACAATAATTATTTTGCTATCCTATCAGAAAAAAATAAATTATTTTCTCTCAAATGTAATAGGAATAGGATTTGACTTAAGCTCAAAAGTGCTGTTTTCATGAAAATCACCTCTATTAAATTATGAAATAAACCAATCATCTTCATTCTTGTTAACTACTAACCAGAGGAACGGTCCTTGTTTTTATTCATTTTTTTTATTCATTTAATAATTGATTTTTCAAGAAATGTTTATGGACTGCCTGCTTTGTGCTGAATAATGAAGTAAGCAGTGGCAACAAGGCAGTGATAAAAAAATATAGAAATCTGTTTCACTTGGATCATATGTTAGTGTCAGGTGACAAATAATGCACATAATAAATCATGTATGTAAGACAATGTTAAATAACATTAACAACATCAAAATAGAGAGTTCTAGGGTAGAAGTGGTGAGGTTAGGCCTCAATAAACAGGTGACAGTTGAGAAATAGCTTGACAAAACATGGAGCCATGAGCAAAATGGGAAAGAACCATGGGAGAACAATGGGAGATAAACCATTGTAAAGTTTTTGAGGCAGGATTGCACTTGGCACGGTGAAGAGACAGTAACAACCATGGCAGCTTTAGCTGTATGATAAAGATGGAGCAGTGGGCACTTGCTGAGATAGTGGAGGCCATATTGAGATAATGGGGAACATAGCTAGAATATCTTGATTGTTATAAAGACTTTGGCTCTCACTTTGAATAAGATGAGAGCCTGAAATACAAAAGGTAGGAGAGAAACTACCATTTGATTCAACTGTTCATTATGAAATGTGACCAAGAAAAATCTCTCAACATGTTGACAGGTCACCATACATAGAGGAGAAAATTCAGAAAGAGAGACAAAACAACCCATCACCAGTGTTTGGCTCATGAGTACTCTGTGTCTTGAGTTAGGTTTTCAAAGAATGGCCCTAGATGCTATTTTGAAAATAAACTGTAGGGTGGCAGGGGCACAAGAAAAATAAGTCCAGTTAGAAAACTGGTTTTCAACATGAACCAGTATCTGCTATCTCAGGTTTATAATCCTAGCTACCCAGCGGGCTGTGATCCACAGGACTGAAGTTTGAAGACAGCCTAGGCTGACAAGTCTACAAGACTCAGTCTCCAAAATAACCAGCAAAATGACAGACTGGAGGCATAATTTAAGTGACAGAATGCAAACTGAGCAAGCACATTGCCCTGAGTTCAAACCCAAATAACAACCCCCAAAAGAGAACTCATTTTCATTTCTAAGTGCTTATCTTGTCTGAATATATAAAACTGTTGCTACCATTGCAGAATATGAGTGTTACCCTAAAGTGAACTTTAAAGTACAGAAAGGGCTGGGAAGCTGAGATGTGGAGACAGACCTGACATACGCCAGAAATCCTTCTCCAGAAACTAAGAACCAAGGAATAGACAGAATTGTCAAGATCTGAAGGGAAGATAAGTAAGCCTACAGCCTGAAACAAGAGACAAGGGGAAAGCCATTCAGCCATGCCTTCTCTTTTGATTGCAACCTAGTATTTGTCTGTTCATAATTATCATATTCCAAAGAGATCCAGAGTATAGGGACCTTGTTCTCCCTGTTGAATGTACTTGGGGTATAATTTGTCATAGTGGGAGATTCCTTTACTTCTTTGGGGTTGTGAGGGCTTTTGATCCTATTACTGTTGTGCTGAGTTAATGGTGATCCCAGTGGTCTTCAAGGGCTAGTGTGTCTGCCTAGCTCCCAGGCTTTCTGTGTTAGAGGTGAAAGTTTCAATGTACACAAGCATGCTGAGAATCGTCAGGGGATTGCTCTCAAACCTGAAAGTTGAATTCATTATTCCAGCGCCACTGTTATTTCTTTGTGTAACATAGACATTTTCTTTGCTCTGTAATCTTCTGCAATGAAAAGGACTTATAATCTCTCCAGGGTTTTCTCCTTTGCTGTGGTCTAACATATGTCATTCAGGAAATCTAACCCCGTGTGTTAGTTAGGTGTTCTTGCCCAGCCCTGAATGGGCTAAACAATGCAGAACGAGTCAGACAGGAGGTTCGATAACTCCAAATGCAAAGCACAAGGTAGAAGGAGAGAGAATTTCATTTGATTAATCTGATCACTGTAAACTTCGGCTACAAGAAAAACCCCAAACATGTTGGCATATCACCAGGCATAGAAGAGAAAATGCAGAAAGAGAGACAAAACAAAGAATACGATTTAAAGGGAGATTTTTCCTACAGTTGTGGGAACTCATATTCTTTCTTTTTTCTGAGGTAAATTGGATGAAATGCTACACACACTCTGGGAAGCTATCATTCAGATTCGGCTGCAGATCGATTTTCTCCTTTGATTCCTAAAGGAAACTACTGACGATGTTCCTGTAGAATGCTTATGTGTTGATTGCTAAATCATTTATATTCGTATTGAAAATGATATCTACTCGGCAATGGAAAGTGACATGCCATCAGAAAGAAAAACAAAAGGACAAAAAAGCTCAGTAATAACTGTGTGGCAACAAGAACACGGGGAAATTAATGGAAATGAAGTAATTGCTGAGTGGTGGGATATTGATAATCTACCGGCTCTTCACGATGTTGCACGTTAGTGACTTGCCTCCTCCCCGGCGACATTCCTGGATATGGTAGGTGTTGTTAAGGCTATGAACAGCAAACTTTATCTGACAGTTCATGCATCGAGCTGAGAGTTGGTTTCATATTTAAATCACTAACAAGAAATTTAAAATAGGCAAGATGCCTAGGGGAAAATTTTGTGTTTGAAAAAAATGTGATTTTTATTTTGTTGTGGTTGTTTGCTTGTTTTTAGGAAAGAATTGCTGAACACATACCTATAATAAAAGTTCTTTCTTTTAAAAAGATTTTAGGAGTAGATATTGAAAGGAGTGGAGATTTTCTATAAAAAAATTATGTTTTGTCAGTCCTGGGTGGAATTTGTGAATGCTGTGTCTTTAAAGTTCAGGAGTTTAAAAATATGTATGTTTGAAAAGCTTTTACTCTGGTAAACTCTTACAAAAAGGAATATAGGGCAATGAGCAGTGTTTATACATTGCAAAGATGTTTGAGCCATTCTCAAGCATATTTTTATGTGGCTAGAAGAGTATTCCTTTATCTTGTGTTTTTGAGCTATGGACGAGTTTTAAATTAGTTTGCATGGCTTCAAGTATTTCTAATGTCTGTGAACTGTGACTCCATTTTGAAGATTTATAGTAAGAGACATGAAATTATCAGTTTGTGGAAACAACAAATAATATAACCAGAAACAAGCAATAATTGGTGCAATTCTTGCACATCTTTGTTCTCGAGTAAATAATCCCAGATTGACTTACATAAAGAGGAATGTGAACAGGTATTTTAAATATAGACATTACTTGTTTCTGGATTAATTTTTGAGTTGGTCTACATGCAATCCAAGCCATTCAGAAGACAGAAGTTCTGGTAATATACATTTTTTGGAAAATGTCTAGCTCAATGCTTCCATCATAGTTTATTCAACTACAGAGACTGGGTGGTGAGCAGAATTGTGTCTTAAACATCAGACACAATTGTTCCTACTCCATTTTTTCCCATAGGATCAATTAAAACTGTGGGAGAAAATAAAGAAAATGAGCTTTGAACTTTCACTATTCACAAAATTGTGGAATTCCAAAGGGAATTTTGACTAATGGAGTCAAAAAAGAACCACTCTCCTCCCATTTTGCTATAAATTGAAGGCAGTCATGTTCCACAGGGTAGAACATTGACATTCTACCACAGACATTAAAAGTAGAAACTTTCTTAAAACTGGAAAACAGTTACATAGGTAATTAAGTAAGTTCTTGGTTTAAAATCTGTGATGAATAGCCAACATGACTATGAATTTCTAAACAGAGGACTAAAAGAGGACTCTGAAATACTAATTTAAAGCTATCTAGTCACACACCTTTTTATGGAGGTGATATGCCTATTAGTCTCTGATACAGTTTTAGTGATGCTATATAGTTTCAATGAAACAAATGCTGCCTAGAGAACACTTGAAAATTCCATCTGTGTTGTTTACCAACTATAAGAACTTGGGTATTTATAAGCTCAGATTTTCTTGTTTATAATAGGCTTATAATACTTTCCTTGAATTGTTGAAGTCTTTTTGACATGATAAGAAGTCCATTCCTAGGTGTTAGCACAAATGAAGTGCCCAATGGAAAGCAAGTTCATATTAAAAGGAAAATATAACCAAGTAACATTAATAGTATGTGTCTCATTATAGTGTTTGAGATATATAAATACACAGTGACTGACCCAAAGAACTAACTCAGTTCCTCTTCATGTTACATTTACATTGAGAATTCAAATCACTCTAATAATGATATACTGTTCAAATTCACTTTTGAAAAATTTCACTTTTCCACTGAAATATTCATTCCAGCACACATTTGTTGAGCACTTACTATTTCTTGACAACTATGCTCAGTTTCTGGATCCAAGACTGTACAACCATAAGATAGGACAAACCCAGAAATAAATAAGCAATTATACATCAGTGTGCTACAACCATTGTCAATATGTACATAATCTGTATTGGGTATATGGATGCATCTCAATTAAGTGGGAATGAAAAAGAGTTAACCCATAAAGAACTTTGATACATCATCATTAAACAGAAAATCAGAAAAACTTTCCAGTAATAATACAGCAGAGTTTCATTCACTTGGGGGAAAATATGAATTTTCCTCAAAATATGAATTTTCTCCTTCAAATCACAAGAAGAAAAGTGATTGCCTGAAACAATGCTAAAAAGTCAGGCATAGTGGAAGGAGTTGTCATAATAGTTTCTACTTTATCCCGAAGTCTATGAGAAACCAGTAAGTGTACCCAGATGAGAAAGGACAGAACCCAGTAGGGGACAGACTAGAGGCCCAAACTGGCTGATTTCTATAGAAGCAAAGGGTACTTCCAAAGAAGTAGAATTGTATTCCATTTTAGGAGGAAAACATTGAGGCCAATGCTACCCAACCAGCAAGAATCTATTGCCATATATCTATGATCTTTGAGGCCTATTGATTAAGCAATCAACTCTTAGAGGCTAATTTAGATATGGAATACCTCAATTCGTCTGTAAAAATATAAAGAAATATTTTCAAGTTTCAACAGCTAAAGGCTTGGAAATCTGCCTATCTTTAAAAACCCTTCACCCACTTCTTAAGAGTTAAGTACACCTTTATCTTTACCTAGTTAAACTCATTTGACCTACATATTTTTAAGCTACTTTGCCTACTTGTTTTCTATTAAACTACAGTTAAACAATAAACTCAGGTGAGAAAATTGTGATCCTTTTGTATAACTCCTTAATAATAACAATAAAAATAAGACTCCATTTTCAATTACACCCAGATTAATTAATTATATGCAAACAATCACTAAACTTTAAAGGAATCCCAAGAGAAATTCTCTGGTAAACAAAAGTATTATTTTATAATAAAATTGCTTCTCCATTTATGAAACATACACATACACACATATCCATAATTTCATACTATTCAACTCCCTACAGCAGGGTTTACTTACATTTAGTATGTTTACTAAGTAGACTTATGGCATTAACCTAAAACTGTGTTTGCTGCCATGGCCACATCATTTTTTAGAAACATTATAAACATTTCCAGAAGTTAGTAAATATTTATCCTTTTAAACTAATAGAAAATCAATAGAGCCTGAAAGAATGTATTTGTCTCTGCTAAACACTGTGCAGAAACTAATGGTCAAACTGTGCAAGAACCAATTTTGGCAGAAATTATGTTACAAACTTGTGTATGGTTCTGTTGTGAAGGATAACTTTTTCTAAGCTTAAAAAAGTCCTTCAACATGAGGACAAAAAATTATATACATGAGATCAGGTCCCTGTGACAAAGATAAATACTGTAAAATTTGATTATTCACATAATTTGAATGCATTACCTTTTACTGATAGTCATTGGTAGGCACACGCACACAACAGAAAAAAAGAATCATTTCAATCAATAGCTAATATTTTATAGACACTTAAGACTCTGAAGAATGTATTTTCACAATTAAAAAAAGACTCTGAAGAATGTATTCTTGTATTTTTCTGTGCTTTGGACATTAAGCTTCTCTTGAGATTTTGGCATAGACTACATAACTAGTAATAAGAAACTGTCCATAATTCTACTTTGATAAGAAAAACAATTATATGTAATATTTGAGGAAGTACATTTTTTTCCTGTGCTACTTTAAAGAATTGAGTACAGCCTCCTTACCAAAGTGTACATTTACAAATCATGCATATGTCACTCATCACATATTTGTGGTGTTCTGCATGAAGGTAGGTGTTAGGGGGTGGAGGTGAGAAAGAAGTATGAATGAACTTGCCTCACATTCCAGGTAGGAAAACTCACAAGATTGTTTCCTTGAAAAGGTAAGCAAAAGAATTTTTCAGTAGACAAAAGAGCAAGAAGAAAATATGTTTGTATTCAGTCTAAAAGATACTTAGTACCTATAAGCTGGTTAAAGGCAGATGGTTCATGATAATATCAGTTCAGTAGAAGACCTAAAATTATCCTGAGAGTTGATTGCAGGAAGGGATGTTAGATCTTGCCTAAGACCTTCCTCTTTCTTGTCAGAAGTGTAACTTCCATTTTCATTGCAAGATTGCCTCAACCGAAGCTGCTAAAGATAGACCTAAAGAGAGGGTCCCATGATTGGATTTTAACTGACAAAGAAGCAGAGACTCTGAGAGGGTTTTTGTTTTGCTTTTGTTTTCCAGTTCTGGGGCTTGAACTCAGAGCCTGGGGTCTGTCCTTGGGCTCTTTTGCTAAAGGCTAGTGCCACAGCTCTACTTCCAGCTTTTTTTCAGTTGTTAATTAAATATAAGAATCTCATGAATTTTCTTGCCTGAGCTGGTTTTGAACCATTATCCTCATATCTCAGCCTCCTGAGTAGTAGCCAGGGTTACACATGTAAGCTACCAGCACCTGGCTGAGATAATGTTTTGATAGAATCTTGGGTGCAAAACCACAAATCAGACAGATATGTTCTTTTTATACTATCTAAAGGCTACAGGTCTGTCTACTCTTCCAGTTTCCTAACATATGCTCTATTTATTGTTCAAACACAGTAAGTTAGTCAGACCAAGACTTCCCTCTTAGCATAACAGTAATTTAATTTTCTTTTGCTAATTAAAAGGTTGAAAAAAGTAAACATTTTAACCATATTCAACTAATTCAAATGGTGATAGCGCAGATGAAATCAAACATGTTAAAAGATCATCGAGCTGTAAAATTACTATTTCTACCAAGACTAGGTCAACTAATTAAAAGTTAGCTTTTGAAACCATGTCTGCTGAATCAGCCTTTCATAAAGCCATGCTAATGTATTTTCATATAAAATACTTCTATTTCAAAAGCAAAATATTTCTTAAGGTCATGGATCATTCAAATTTTGGTACAGCTAGTACACAAAGAAGCATCCTAATCACAGTTAACCTCAATTAATCTTTCATTTTTTATAGTAGAATAAAACTGTACTCATTGAATATTATGGAGCACTCTACATTCCATTACTCTTGTGATCCATGGCCCTATTGATGGAATACTTAATAAAAATTAGTATTGCTGAGTTCTGGCTTAGGAAAAACCTTGTCTTCTAGTGGGAGAGACAGACCTAAACTTGAGAATGCAATCTGTTGAATGCCAGAGGTATACAGAAGGTTCCAGGAGGTCTCAAGGAGACCTAGCATAGCCTTCAAGAAGAGATGGCATTTGACCTCAGTTAAAGGCGGACATTCTAGATAAGGACCAAAGCACTGGGCACAACTAACCCACAGAAAAACAAAACATACTGAATCTCTTGTGTTTCATATCTGTCTCCTCTCCTCTCATCGTACTCACAGTGACAAAATGGAATGGTGAACTGTATGAGGGCAAGAATTTCTGGAAAACTTGTTAACTTGGGATGGTGTTTAGCACAGAGAAGATACTCAGCGAATATTTGCTAAAATAATGAATAAGTGTGTGTATGTGTTCTTGCGTGCAGCTGAGTAGCAATTGTGTGACTTGAGGCTTAGTAATTGCAGGAATTTAAGTAATGGTATAGAAATGACATCTGACCATCTTTTTTTTTTTTTTGGTTCCAGTCATGGGGCCTGAACTCTGGGCCTGGGCGCTGTCCCTCAGCTCTTCAGCTCAAGGCTAGCGCTCTACCACTGGAGCCACAGCGCCACTTCCGGCTTTTTTTCTTTTTGCTTATGTGGTGCTGAGGAATCGAACCCAGGGCCTCAGGCATGCAAGGCAAGCGCTCTACCACTGAGCCACCTTCCCAGCCCCTGACCATCTTTTTACCATATTATCTCCTGGGGAACATTTCTCCTGAAGGATGGTTTTAGCTGAAAATTACGAATCCTCTAAAGTTTTAGTTCTTTTTTTATTTTTCTCTTGTGACAGTCCTGGGGTTTGAACTCAGGGTCTGGGAACTGTCCCTGAGCTATTTTGCTCAAGCCTAGCACTCCACCACTTGGGCCACAGCTCTACTTGCAGCTTTGTTAGATGGAGATAAGCATCTCAAGGACTTTTCTACCTGGGCTGACTTTGAACCATGATCCTCAGATCTCAAGCCTCCAAACTACCTGGGATTCAAGGTGTGAGGCACTGACATTTGGCATGCAGTTTTTATTCTTGTTATGTTGTTGTTGTTTACACTAAAAAGCCCTCTTGTTTCCATTTCTTGGAGTTCATTTCAATAAGCATCATTTTATATGGTCATATGCACATAGCTATCAAGCTATTGTGATCCTCTGCTAAGAATATCCTAAACATATTGTAATTATTACAAATGAGGGAAACCATACAGCCTAGGTTGCTTTAGATCTGGCTTGCTTTGCTTAATATATTTTTTCCAAGTCTTTCACAATTTTTATTCTTTTTTTATTGTGAAAATACTGTACAGAGGGGTTACAATTACATGAGCAAGATAATGAGTACATTTCTTATCAATCAAGTATTGTAGCCTCCTCCTTTGTTTCCCCTTCCCATCCCATCCTCCCCCCACCCCCAACACTACCCTCCTCCCCTCCCCACCAAAGTTGTAAAGTTCGTTTTTGACATAACATCTTGTATGTCTCATTGTTGCAATGAGTCCCCAACTGAATCCCTATTTAAACGATTTGTTTTTCCCTTCCCCTCCTAGGTCCCAAGGTTTCCCTAATTTCCAATTTTTATTCTTATAGCAGCAATGTTTCAAAGTTCTGAAAGGTTTGTTTTGTCACTGAGCAGAATCATATACTTCAGGTGGTTACGACAGGTTTTGGTTTGTGGCCATCACATGTCGAACAATGGCAGATAATATTCAGGCTTTATGACATTTTCAAAACCTCAGTTCAAGTATATTTAAAATAGGCCTTTGGTGTTTTATTGGTTTCCAAGTTATCATCAAAGTTACTAGAATGATCTCTTAAAAATAGGTTGTTATGAATTTAAAAAATAGATTAAAAAAAAAGCTTCAGAGTTGTAAACCAGATGTTGGTAGGCAGGGATTTTTGTGGTTGTTGTTTGTTTTTTACTTTGTTTTCGGTGACAATCCAATGAAATTTCAGTCATACAATGAAAACTACCATTTAAAATTGCAAAGAATACAACTAGAGTTATGAAAATTAGTTATAATTCACATTTGAAAATGTCATATAGTTTTATTGCAATGGTGAACTTTCCTTTAAAGAAAGTTTTTTTTAATGGGATTGTACATAAAACTGTTAGCCTCTTCTATATTATTTGAAAAACTCAGGTAGGTGATATACTCTGAAATGATTATATAACAATTTTCCTTTCCAACAAATTCAAAATAGATGAAAATTTATTATATTAAGTAGAAATATAAAATTGCTATTTTTGCCAGTTTGAAATACTTTATGTATACTCATTTGTTCTTTGTTATGATTTGTTTCTATCCTATTGATAGAAACTCTTATTTCTATATTATGCATTGCAATTGAGACTGAGCCAGACACTAGTGGCTCTAGCCTATAATCCTAGCTATTCAGGAAGCTGAGATCTGAGGATCACAGTTTGAAGTGAGTCCAGGCAAGAAAGTCTGTGAGACTCCAATAAAACTACTCAGAAGAAGCTGGAAGTGCTGTTGTGACTCAAGTGATAGAGTGCTAGCTTTGAGCAAAAGAATCCCAGGGACAGCACCCAGGCCCTGAGATCAAGTCCCAGTACCGGCAAAAAGAAAAGAAAAGAAAACAAAACAAACAAAAACCTAAGACTGTAATGGATATTAATTTTCTTGATTGCATGGAACTAATATTAATCAAAATCTAAGAAAACTCAATTTTATATGAGTTTTACAATGCCTGCTCTTTCATGGTGTGATAAACACAATTTAGATAGTTTCTCTTTTTTCTAACTTTTAAGTTATTACTTATAAAGTTTATTAGTGTTTAAATTTTAGTTCATGAATACATGGTCACAATATATTGTAACCTTTATGAACAAAACTGTAATATTTATTCCTGTTTATTTAAAACTAATGTTTTTATCTATTAATATTTTGATTGCTTCCTAATGCAGCAGTCAGTAATGTTTATGACATTTATCCTATACTATGTGCAGGAAAGAACTCTGGAAAATAAACTGTGTACTGAAACTGTCATAAATAAGGGACAAGCTCTGGAAGATCCTCCAGTTAAGTTTGTGTAATGAAGCATACATACTTAATTCTAGTCTCTGCATAACAATTGTATGTCTGAAAGAATCCCTCTTCATTTTTGATTCCTTTGATGGATTCAAAGCCACTGATTCATTAGTGTTTGTCAATCTTACCACAGAAATTTACCCAGCAAATCTTCTTAATAGCAAAGTACTAGCAACTAAAAAAATGGGAATGCCAGACCACATAGGTACATATGCATACTAAGCAATGATCTTTTACTTCTTTATTTGTCAATGGACAACTGGGATTGCACTGGGGATATGATAGAGAATCTGACAAGAGAAGCGACCAGATAAGAACAGAAACTATATGGAGGAGACCTTCCCATAGACAAAAAGGATGCTCTTCACGGACTGGTCACAAATCAAAAATATATTAATATACCAGAATAAATATTCAACAATTATAACGAACTATTTATCATCAAATCGTCAGTGTCTAGGAAGGAGCAGTTGCCAGTTAATATTTGCTGAATAAATAAGTCATTTAAATAAATAAACATAAGATATTCAGATTATTTGGACTAGTATAAATTGTCAACAAAGGACTGGTTGGCTGACTGTAGGAGCTGAAGTAAACTGCTACATTACACTCTATTTTCTGGATTGACATGGTAAACTATGTCTTACAATCACAGGGAATTTTTTCTTGGTGAGGTAGAGCATCCTAAGTTATAAATACTAATGTTCATTAACTCCTTGAGAGAGCAGCATGACATCCCATGGCTATAGGTATTATTCTTTAGAACTTACAGTCAGGTAGGAGGAAGTATGCAGCAAATATATGGACTGCAATCTGATGACCATTCTGATAGAACCATTTGTTAACAGCAATTAGAAGTTAAATATGGAGGGGGAGGACAGAAAATATGTGGAATAATGAGACAACACAACAACAAGTTGAAAGACCGGAAAGATTATGACATAAGCAGATATTGAGTCATATCAGGAAGGTTAAGTTAGAAAAATTAACCAAGCTACATACCAAATAAGACATGTTACCACATGTGAAGAAACAAGTATTTTTAAAAGGTTTGAGGTAACATGGAGGATTTTAAGCAGGATTTTTTTGTGTGTGTGAAAATACTGTACAGAGGGGTTACAATTACATGGGCAAGATAATGAGTACATTTCTTATCAAGTATTGTAGACTCCTCCTTTGTTTCCCTTCCCTTCCCATCCTCTCCCAGCTCCCCCCCAATCCTTCCCCCACCTCCACCCCCCCCACCAAAGTTGTAAAGTTCGTTTTCGACATAA
>NW_012267267.1:6158775-6251342 GCF_000151885.1 Dipodomys ordii
CGTGCTGGTAGCTTTAGTGTGGTCTTGTTTGTGAACATTTGGGTAAATGCCCAAAAGTGGGATTGCTGGGTCACAGGGGAACTCTATGTGGAGTCTTTTGAGGAACCTCCATACTGCTTTCCAAAGTGGTTGAACAAGTTTACACTACCACCAAAAATGCAGTAGGGTTGCCTTCTGTCCACATCCCCTCCAGCATCTGTTGTTGTTAGAGTTCTTGATTTTAGCCATTCTAACTGGAGTGAGGTGGTATCTCAATGTTGTTTTCATTTGCATTTCTTTTATGGCTAGGGAGGTTGAGCATTTCTTCATGTGTCTGTTGGTCGTTTTTATTTCCTCTTCAGAGAAGTTTCTCTTTAAGTCTTTAGACCACTTATTTATTGGACAGTTGTTTTGTTGTTGGGGGATTTAATTTTTTGAGTTCCAGGTATATTTTAGATATGAGACCCTTGTCTGTTGTATGGCTAGTGAAGATCTTCTCCCAATCTATGGGCTTTCTATTGATCTTGCTAGCTATGTCCTTTGCCATGCAGAAGCTCTGCAATTTCATGCAATCCCATTTGTCTTTGATTTGTTGTATTTCTGGGTCTCTATTAAGAAAATTTCGGCCTGTGCCAACAAGACCTAGGGTTTCTCCTATTCCATCCTGTAATGTTTTCAGAGTGTCTACTTTGACTCCAAGGTCTTTGATTCATTTGGAGTTGATTCTGGTGCAGGGTGATATATAAGGATCTAGCTTTAGTTTTCTACAAGTAGTTAACCAATCTTGCTAGCACCATTTACTGAAGAGGCTGTCTTTCTTCCACTCTATTTTTTTAGCTCCCTTATCGAAGATTAGATGGCTATAGGTCTGTAGGTTCATTTCTGGGTTTTCAATTCTATTCCATTGGTCCTGAGGTCTGTTCTTGTGCCAGTACCAAGCTGTTTTGATTACTGTGGTTAAGCAGGATTTTTTAAAGCACATGGGCAGACATCATTTAAAAGGATGATCATATAGGTAGAACTCAAGACAAAGGAAATCCTTATAAGGCAGCTACAGAAATCCAGAAAAGATGGATAGGAAAGATAAGAACATGGGTTGCTGTAGCCAGGAAAGAAGAAACCAAGACAGGCAAAAAGGTAGAATCTGAGGACCAGGTAACGAACAATTTAACTTGTTCATGACACCACAATAGCTTACTAAGCTCAATTTCAGATATCTATGAAAGGACTTATCTTCTTTTTTCCTTCTTTATTTCCTTGTCTTTTATACAACAATAGTGATTAGTTTCAGGAGATAAGAATGATTCTCAAGCTGTTGTTGTTGTTTATATGAGTGTGTGTTATGTGCCTGCCCCCTACCTGTGTGTGTACATGCATATGCGTATGAGTTCCCTCTACCTAGCACAGTACTTGGCACTGAACCATATTAAGGCATATTTTTTAAACATACATCAGAAAAGAACAGGTATCACATTCAGAGTGCCTCTGAAGTATTTTTTCTTAGTGTATCATTTTAGTTCATTATCATTGTGTCAGTGCAGAGTCATTTAAGGACATGTATTTACCAAGAGATGAAATGATGAATCCAAGCAATTGTAGAAATTTTAAGGCTGAGTTGGTTAAGAAGCTCAGTCTTGTCAATAACATGCCAGCTATTTTCAGATTTATCTGTGACTTGTGCATGGAAGAGGGTAAAAAGAAACTTATTGTTTAAATTGAAATGATAAAGCACACGTTAGTTAGATCCCTATGTAGGATAAACATGACTCGATTGGCAAGTAGTTTGTTATTCTAACTAATCTAAACTCTTTGCGCTGACATTTAAACACATGTTCTCTTGTTTGTTCCTCTCTGAAAAATCAAGTCTCCTGCATAATGACCTTTTATATTTTTGGAGTGTCTTATTTGGAATATCATACATCATATATCATGTTGGCTGATGTGGTTACAGAGAGTGAGCGCAGGTGATGTTTCATGGACTATAGGTAATTGCTAAGAGTGTAGTTTCCTATTTCTTGACCTTGGCTGGTTTGGACCAGTGAGTTTAGATTCTATTTAGTTTGGCCATATAACCTTGAGATTGACGTTGACATTTTCCTTGTATTTCACCTCCAGTCTTGAATCAACTTTAAGCTTACTCTCTCATTAGTGTTGTTTACCAAACATTGTTGCAGAAGAAACAGATAGGCAATGGAAAGAAACAAACAAAACTCTGTATTAGAAGTTTGTATTAGTTTCACCATGATTTACCCTTGGAAAGGCTTAGTAATTGAAAGGAACTTTCAATTGCAGAACAAAACAGAGTGGAGGACCTTTACTTTAAAACTATGTAATTGGGTTAAGTGCTGTATTTTTCGAGGTAACATGATATATATACTCACGCAAGCAGTACTATTCCTGAGAAGAGAGCTCAAAAAATCAGTAAATACTAATGCAGTGCTTAACAAAGACTCAGTTGGTTCTCCTTTCTTCTTTTTGGTTTTATTTTGAATATCTATGAAAGAAATGTTTGTTCATAGAGTTCTAACTTCCTTCCTCTCAGTTGTTTTAAGATGTTTGTTGTTTTTTTTAAATGATGTAGCTATACTATATATATATATATATATATATATATATATTCATTTTTATTGTACCTTTGGACATTGCTTAGCTATTGGTTAATGTTTATTATTTGACTTTAGTTACATTGAGTTTTTATTTCAAAATGTATGTGGAGAGTAGTCTATTTTTCCAGATTGACTGTACTTTTCCCCCCGATTTACTTTATTGTTGTTTTAGAGGTGATATACAGTGGGGTTACCTTTACATACATCTAGGAATAAGGACATTTCTTTTCACATAGTGTCATCTGTTCCCTCATTTTCTCCTACTCCCTCTCTCCCATCTCCACCCATGAGTGGCATTGTTCACTTTCATCAATGTCCAGAGCAGCCAGTTCACTTCACCTCTGTACTCTTTCACCCTTTTTCCTCTGTGCCCTCCTCCCCCTCCCACAGATGTGGATGTGAATACACCATATATATAAAGAATACAGAGTCAACAAAAGAAAAGAAAAAACAAATTAAGAAAAGGTCCTTTGTTTCCATATCTTTGGAGTTCATTTCAGTATGTATGCTATTTTATAATGTGATAAATGAAACATTAAAGAAAATTGCTTGCATATTTATATTACATATTTTAGTAAGCATTCCCTTGTTTGATTCAGTTTTAATTGCATTATTAATTGTCATGAACATAATATTCTTAGGGAAAAAGCTGAGCAGATCCTCTAATTGCAGCTCTTACTGCTTTGAATGATAAAGTGCCTTTGATTTGGTGTCTGGCCAGAAGGGCTTGATTGATAATATCTGTCTCAGATGTCACCCTAGGAGAAAAGAATAAAACCTCAGTAGACTTGGTGCATTGCAGCTGTCTCCGCTGCTCCAGTTTCTGTGTCCCATTGACGTCATTGGGAGATTTCAAACCAGCCCAGGGTGTCTAGTAAACCTGAACAGAAATGAAAGGAAGAAACAGAAAAACACTGATTCATAACCCAGCTCTCATGCCAAAGAGGGGGCTGCTCTATTCTCTCAGATAACAGGCAGATGTTTTCTCCTTTTCTACATTAAAAAAATAAAAATAAGGGAAAGAAAAGAAAAGTGAAATATCATCAGCTAGCCAGAAATGTGGGAAAACCTCAGAGGAGCAATATAAATTGTATAAGCCTTTCCAAACTCAGATTATATCACAATGGGCCACATTTGTCCAGGGTTCTCAGATATCATAACCTGCACCCAGCTTGTCTGTACAATGAGGAGTATCTAAAACAAAATGGCATGGGAAACAGTTTATCTAGGGACAGGCTACTCAGACCAGCCAGGCTAATCCCAGAACCATTCACTCCTTCCCTCAGACTCAGGATTTTGTCCTGGGTTCTAAATTCAGGGCCCCATGGACAATGCCAGGAACACAGAGGAGTTGTAGTATTTTTCTAGGAAAGAGATATTTTTGGAGGGTGGCTGAGTTTGGGAGGATATTTTTTTAAACAAGCTTCTCAACCAGCTTAATACATTGAATATGTGATACTTTCTAAATCTCAAAACATCGCAGGGACTCTTCTAAATCCTGTCACATAGAATTTTTGTGACTTGGCTGAGCGTTAATGTTAAACAAATGCTAATTGTTCATCTGTTGGGCAATTTGGCTGCTCCGGAAAGGAGAATGCTCTCCTTTTCCCTCTCCTCTCTTTTCTGTACCAGAAATAGCAGGAAAAGACACAAAAATCAAGTTGTTTTCATTTCTTATTCATGCAACAAGCTCAATGGCATACAATTCAAATATAACTGGCTCTTTATAATAACATCTAAAGTTAAGAGAGCGTTGGAGCTTTCATTTTCCCAGTGATGTGGGCCTAGAAGGTAGACAAATTAATTATAACCATTTTAAACAATCCTACCACTTACTTTTGGGATTCATTTCAATGTAGCAGGCTTGTATTGGCCACTTAGTACATATGGCATGTGATTGAGAGTAACAGATGAGGAAGACATAGTTGTTGTGACTTAGGGCACTCAGAGAGACTGGAGATAAGACGTGGATCCACACTTATCTATACCACAAGGCCAGGCTGGGCAAAGTGTGTAATACAATGGAATAGCATCTGTCAGTGGATCTTGAATGAAAGGGCACTCTAGAAAATATTGAGGGACTGATGGTATTTCCACGGTCAAGATCAAGGTGCGCCTTTGTAAGCCAAGGGACATAAATGAACAGTCAAATGGTCTGAGGGAAGACAAGAGAGATCCAAAGAATGTTGTTTTGAAACTGAAGACTACCTTTCACTAAAGTGAAAGTAGTGGCCATTATCAAATGCTAGAGGATGAGGTTTCTAATGATAAGGAAATATTTCAATGCTTTAACCAGGGAATAAAACTATAACTTTGTGAAACTGATGAAGCATCAATAATTAAGGCACAAGAGAGAAAGAAAAACCTAGCTCAGGATGCTAATTAGGGATGAGGTTTGAGAAAACCATGAAGTGAGATTATAGGAATCCATTCATTTGTTGTAATGTATTTATTAAATATAAACTCTATGCCATACACCTTCCATGTCTAGGAATATAGCAGTCACCCACTCTACCTTTCATTAGTCTTGCATTCAGTGAAGGAAGAAATGGAGGTAGGAGACAAATCCATGGAATGCTAAGTAACAAGAGGTTTTAAGAGATGGAGATTCACAGCTGATTTTTCTCACCTTGAAAAAATATTCCCTTTAACCCCGTATTAGATAATTCACTTACTTTATGGACTCAGCTTGTTATAGACACTGTGGTAGCAGGTCACATGGCACCACAGGCCCCGATCTGAAGGGCTAGGGAAAGATATTTGGAAAATCAGGAAGCCCTGCATAAATATTGGCATTAGTGAAGGATGGTTGCTCTCAATTATTTTCATTACACATTATTTCAGAGTGTTTACTATGGGCAATTGCTTCCTATTTTTCTTATCATTTGAAAACAATTAGTTGAAATGTTTCATATTTCCTATATGTTTTTGGTTAATCTTGGGAAGCATTTTAACAGACTGATGTTTAGAACTTACCTCACTATGTAATATTTCCTCTTGGTGCTGCTCTGATTCCTGCTGATAGGATGTTGCAGTAGATATTATGAAAAATTATACTATGTATAGGAAGCTTGTAACACTTTTATATGGAACTCCACTGCCTCTTGAAGGAACTGGATCCAGAGACTAGAAGAACATGTCTCCTGAATTGATACATTTGGTGAGCTCTAATGAATGTTTTTTAGTGAGTTATTCAAATGTCTTAGGAATCCTGTTAGAAGAATAAAATATGAATAAGACTGTTTCCTTACATTGATAATTGCACTCCCCTCATACCCACATTGTAGATTTGTTAAAATAAGGCTTACATGGTAAAAATTACTGCATTTCTCTATTTACTGCATATCTATATTTACTGCATATAGACATGTAGTAAATCTTTACATATTAGATATAACTATATATGTATATAAAACTATATATAACTGTACATATACTCTGAATATATATAGTTTGCATATATAAATATACATATGTGTGTGTATACACACACTTATGTACATACCCATTCATACATACATATATAGACTATTAAGACTTGAGAAAGTCAAGGTTAACCCAATTTTTTTTACTCTACAGCTCACTTTTAACAATGGGAAATTTCAAGTTGACATCTACAAACCCATAAGAAAAAGTCTATTTTCCTCATAGTTACAAATTAGTACTGTCATATTCATGGAATTACTGTTGGACATGTCTTTTGGTGCAGGATGGCACCTGATTTTATGATTGTAATATGGAGAGAGTCAGAGGCTTCTACAAAACTTTTCATATTGCTTGTTTAGTCTTTGAAACATCTGGATATATTCTGGAACATACTCTTTAAAAAACTGTCTTTGAATTAGGTCTTTAAAATGAAAAACGTGCTTTAGAAATAGTCACTGTAGAGAGTTGAGTGGAAAGAAAATCTCAATGCTGTATTTACAAAGCTATGCAACGCTGCCCAACTCCTTGCCTTTACTGAGCCAAGTTGTTGGTTGTCAAATCAGAGAACTGGATGGAATGACATACTGCCTTCACTGTATCCCATTTCTTCCTGTTCCTCTGCTGTGCTTCATTTGCTTCTAAGCTATTCTAAAGCGAAATGTCTACTTCATATTATTAAAAAAATCTTAAATCTTGTACAGATACTTGGAGGGAAATATTGTCATCTCAGAGCTTTAAATAACAATGTCTACTCAGTTCTCCACCGTTTATTATGAAATATAATGAATGAACACAACAATAGTTTCAAAATGTAGGCAATTTCACACACTTGGCTTTTTAGCTTCTAGAAACATTTCACCAAAGCATTTTTTAATGGATTATAGCTGATTGTTCCTAAGAAAAATCATGAATGGAGTTCATACCACTAGGAATGCTTACCCATGACTGTAAGTAAAAGGGAGACCTTAGGTATGGCAGGAGAATGGTTTTAGCAGCTGAAATCATGTGATAGAGTCATTGAACTGGAAGCAAACTTAGGAAGCCACCTACTCCACCTTTCTGCCTGGGGCCATGTCACATTTGAACTATAAAAAGAGATTAGAAATCTCACTTTGTTGTTGTTTCTAAGGGAGATTCCTCAACTCCCTCTGGTATCCTGTTTCTATAACTGATAATCTCTCCTGTCAGCAAGTAATTTCTCATGGTTAACCTAAATCCCTAGAGCTAAAGTTTGAATTCACTTTCTTCTGTCCATAAAGGTAATAAAAAATATCAGGTAGTATAACAATTCCTTATATATATGAAGTCTGCTATCAAAATGTTATTCAAATCTCATCCAAAAGCCCAATTCAATAATTCTCACCCTTTAAACGTTTTTTTTTTTTTTTAAAAATATATGGCTCTTTCCAAGTCTTCAACTTTTCAGCTATGAGCTCCAAAGTGATATATAATAGTATGCTTATCAATCATATCTTGTGAGCTGAATGGCTGGATGTATTATATCAACTTAGATTCAGGTTTTGTTTAGGCAAATACATGATGGTAATTTTCCTTTTTGCTAATAGTACCACAACACTTTGTGTTAATAGCGACAGAAATTACCATGGCATACATTTCTTTTAAAATTTATAAAAATCATGAATTAAAAACTTCAATACATTAGGGAAATAATTTAACAAAATATGTCTATGACAACTTTAGCAATCTATTCCCATGTTAAGTGGAAGCATGTATAGAAAGACATTAATAACTTTTGGTACCAAATAAACTCCAGCTTTAATCTGAGAGCAAAAGGACTTCAAGAGAAAGTTTCTTCTAATTTCTGAGCTTTACAGAAGATGATAATCAAAATACTGAGTTCATTGAGGACAACGGATATTTCCTGTTTATAACTCCAAAGCCTAGCCAATTCAAAACACTGATTAATTTTCACTTGCTGACTGAATTTTACTGCAAAGTGCTTGTCAACATTAGAGATAATATATATGAAAATATTTAGTCACCTATTGAAAATAATGTTAGTCATTACTATTAACTTTAATTTATAAGTTATACTAATAACTTTAAGTTATAAGTTAAAGTTATTAGCGACAAATTTTAAAAATTAAACTAAACATTGATTTAGCTACAAATTTTAAAAATTAAACCAAACATTGATTCATAGTTTTCTTTCTGGGAGTACCTCTTTTATCCATTTGTTATAAACCTTTAAAAAACTATCTATAAGCCAAGCACTGGTGGCTCATCCTAACTACTCTGGAGGCTGAGATCTGAGAATTGTGGTTTGAAGCCAGTCTGGGCAGGAAAGTCTCTGAAACTCTTATCTTCAATTAACAACTAAAAACATAAACAAGAAACCTGGAAATGGAGCTGTGACTCAAGTGGTTTGAGTGTTAGACTTGAGGACTAACACTAACAGACAGTGCCCAGGCCCTGAGTACAAACCAGAGAATGGCACACACGCACACCCCGCCCCCCCCCACACACACAAAGTATATCTAAAAAGGAATAGTCAATGGGTCAAAGCTTACTGCTTGGAATTCAGTGCTTGATCTCTCCTGATGAGCAAGCTGAAAAAGGCAAATGAACTCAAGTGTAACTATGACAACCTCCTGCAGCCAATCAAAAGCCACCTTGGCACTTGGAAAACAAAGCTGCTGTGAAACATTTATGTTTTTCCAGGGCATATGTGACCTTGTCTACATTTCCCTATGAGGGAGAAAAAAAATCATGGATACCTTTTTCTGATAAAAGCACCCAAAGGTTTAAATAACATGGCTTTATTTATTAAAACATGACTAAAAGTAGTCTTTTAAGTACTTGACCTTCTTCCATGGGAAATGCTGCCAAAGGGCAGGAAAAATTTTATTTCAGAGACTTAACAAGCAGTATTTGTGAATTTTTATATCTTTTTAATGAACCTCTTATAGTGGGAGATCAGAAAGGATTGAGCGAAGGCCATGAGAAGGGAGAGTCAGTATAAGCATAGTGTATTAAATACATGAATAAAAATGTTATCAAAGACCCCCATTAATTTGTGTAATTCATAAGCACGGAAAACAAACAAACAAACAAAATGAACTCCAAATGAGTTCCAAAGTTAATGTGGCTCAGGTCTGAGGTTTTAGTGCTGCAATGCAAGTAGATCCTGGGGAAAATTACTCAGCCTTTCTAACCTCAGCTTTCTCTTCAATAAAATGGGAAATATGTTACCTAGCTCATAAGATTCCTGGCACTATTAGGTTGTTGGTAACTTAATTACCTCCTCTACCTTTTGTTATCTTTTTTCTTTGTCTGTCTTGTTAGTAGAATATGGCTGGCTATTATGATCCACAAAACTAGTAAGTTCCATGGACTTAAGAGACACTGGCAAGAAGCAGCTGAAACTCTTCAATAGAACATTTTATTGACTTCTTTCCAAGGGTGATATTGATTGCTTGATAATGACACAAAGCTATAAACCTCTGAGAATGTGTTGCTTTTTGAGGAATTAAGTTTAATAAAAGAAGAAACTAGACTTAAAAGTAAAACAGAAAATATTTGATTACAACCTGCTAAGGCCAAATAGGCTGAGAAATTATTCTGGACCAGGAATCAAAAGACCCAGGTTAACCTCAGTCAAGTCAGTTTTCTCTTCTGGATCTATTTACTTCAAAAGTAAGAAGTGATTTTTGAGGCCTTGTCCCACCATCAACAGTCTATCTCTGAGACTGTCCCAGATAGACACTGCCTGGGGCATGGAAGGGTCAGCTCTTGCCTGGATGCTATCTATCAACACTTCAGACATTGAGGACATCTGCAGAAGAATATGCCTACACAGGAATACAGACCTTGAGAACACAGTTCTTGAGCAATATTCAGTTGTGTGAACAAAACACAGTCCTAGAGGCACATTGACTCTCACATTTCTATTTTAGATGAAAATCTTGCTACTTTGTTTTTGTGAGAACTATTTTCACTAAATAGAAAGTAGAGAGAGAAAAAGAAGCGATAGAAAAAAAAAGAAATAAAAGGTGTAAGTAGGAGTTAGGGATACACAGCAAAGAACAAAAATAGTAAAACCCACAAAGATTTGAAATCAGGCCAGTAATTGACTTTAGTAAATCAAATTTCAAAGATTGAAGTCTAGATCAGCTTGTGTTGCTGCAATCTCTCTTGAACTTGCCAAAGGGGGATATCACTCTTGGTAATTTAATTTCAGTGGCACTAGAAGGTATAGATATTTGCAAATCTCTCACTCAAGACCTAAATTAGATCTCCTTATTTAGAACAAAGAATATATTTGAAAACCTTTTGAGTTTTTTTTCTCATGTTTTCTGCACTTAAAAAGGAACTGTATCTAATTGTACACTTAGCCTAGAGACATATTCCTTGCCATAAGGGAGGATAAATCAAATTAACTCTCCCAACCCAAAGGCAAAATAATCTATAGATGTTATTCTGATAGTGCTAACAATAGTCTTTCTTGTTTTTAGAGGAATAAAAACATCCCCAGAAATGTACACTATATATATTTAAAATAGAGTAGTTAGGAACATTGTTTCTCGCAATTAAACTAAGGTGAAATCCGAAATGCTACTACTTTGCCCTTTTCTTGTGCTGTTGAAGACAAATAAAAATCTCAAGGAGTAATGGTGTCTTCAGAATACCTTATCTGAAGATTGGCTTCTCTATTTTTTTTTTGTCAACAGCGGGGCTTGAACTCTGGGCTTGAGCACTGTCCATCAGCTCTTCAGCTAAAGGCAAGCACTCTACCACTTGAGCTACAGTGCCACTTCCAGTTTTCTGGTGGTTAATTGGAGATAAGTGTTTCATGGACTTTCCTGCCCGGGCTGGCTTTGAACTGCAATCCTCAGTTCTCAGCCTCCTGAGTAGCTAGGATTACAGGCGTGAGCCACTGGCGCCCAGTGGCTTCTCTATTTTGTGTAAACTCATTTTTCTCCCAAGCCCTACAATAAAAACTAAACTTTTTTGGGGGGTGGGGGGGTTGAAAGGAAAGCAACCAAGAAATATATAAAATCCACAATCCTAAACAGCTTGAGTCTGATCCTAAAAGTGTTGCAAAATTCACTAGCATTTAATTTAAGAAAGTAAAGGATGACCCAGCTGCCATGTCTTTCTGTTGGAATGGTGGTGCTGTTTCACAGGACTAAAAAGGAGCAAGTTTCGGGTGAGTTGGCAAATTTGTGGGCGTGATCCCAGTGAAGAAAACAAGCCAAAAAATCATGTTGCTTTCAATGCTTACTTTGCAAAGAGCTTTCTTGGATCAAATCCACGATTGCTACAAGAAAGTATTCAGTGGCAAGAAGAATGGGAGTGGAGATCCAGTATGCTGTGGCTTTGTATTCATACACTATTAATGTTACTAATGTTGACTTGAATCTGGAGATTTAGGAACAAATCAAGTGACTAATATTCAGCAATGGACCCCAGTTTCCTTTCCTAGACTTTTAGGACTTCAGAGCTCTTTATTCAGGCCTGATCTTAAAAAAAAAAAAAAAACAAAAGCAAAAAATCAAAACAACAAACATTTTTTTTAAAAAAACCTATCATTTTTTTGTGAATGATTGAAAAAGTAGTGGTTATTAAAGTCCTACATCTTACTTTTCTGTTCACTTCTCATGTGCATGGTTATTTAAAAATTTTTGTGTTTATGTTTAAAAGTATGCCCACCATGTAAAGTTTATAAAAACTAAAGAAGTGAAGTATCTTATATTTAATTTAAAAATCAATCAAAAATCATCATCAAATTAAAGCAAAAAGGAATGCAGGTATAACGGAGAATCTATAACAGGAATGATAGTGATGATGAAATCTTAACTGTAGCTTCTTCCTGCTTCTCTGTCCACTTTTCCTGAGAAGTCCAGTCTTTTCAACTCATGTGACAGATAGCCGGGCCAAAAATCACCATAGTCTCAGAGCTTATGGCCCAGATGTATAGAGAAAAATATAGATTTTTCTGCATCCTTAGTCTAGATGTTTTCAGAAAGACTCATGAGCCCAATTTAAATCAAGGGGCTACCTCTTGTATATATGTACAGGTCAGAAGAGAGGATCATAATGAAAAAATTATTTCCACTACAACCAAGTGGACCAGGCAGGAGCCAGTGACAGGCATTTCAATAAACCTCCCATTCCCATACACTTTCTCCTGACTTCCTCCATAAGCTTATTTTAATGTGCTTAAGATTATTCCTTTGAGATGGGAAGGGATGGGAAGGGGAAACAAAGGAGGAGGCAACAATGCTTGATAAGAAATGTACTCATTACCTTGCTCATGTAATTGTAACTCCTCTGTATGGTATTTTCACAATAAAAAAAATGAAAAAAAAGAAACACTTCAGAAATAAAAAAATTCAATGCTGCTGATGCCTATTAATATTTCATCACTAGAATTGATTGTGGTATAGTTGTGCCAATAACTACAAAGTACCAACAACAATAGGTAGCATGTAGCAAATGATGTATTACTGAAATGCAACTTTATGCAATCTTCGCTCTTACAGTGGAGTAAAGTGTATTTACCTATGTCTAAGTTACTACAGGATACAGCTCCCTTCCATAGCTAGCAGGCCATTTCAGCTTCTCCACAATACTGTGATTAATTAGGTTTCAAATTAATACATTAATGAGGGTATTATTAATTTCCCTATTTTGCATATGAAAAAGGAAACAGGAAAGTCATTCAATAGTGAATGCTCCTTTCCAGTCAGCTTTCGAATTCTATTACCTCAAGTCCATGCCCTTATGCCTCTTGATATGTTTCTGCATTTGGGTATAGTGACTGATTAATTGTCCTCCAAAGCAGCCATTCACACTGTAATATTGCTCCTCTGCTAGAGATTTTCATAACCCTGGCAGTGATTACAGTTTGGGAGAAGAGCCGAACTAACATTCCAGGGAACAGGGGGTTGTAAATTCTCCCAGAGCACTGATATGGGTGGTATTTATACATGCAGCCAGTATCATTTCCAAATGGTCTGTTACAGCCTCACTCCTTATAGATTTGCCTGTGTTGCTCCTCTCTGAGGCTTGAAGCCAGGCACCTTCCTATCAAGACATTCTCCTCTCAGAGGCCCCTATTATGTCTTTCCTTACAATACAGTTTCCTTCAGGGAAACTGAGAACATTCAGTACAGTCATGAGATGTGATCTTGGATTAGTTTCAAAACAAAAGGCTTCATTTTCCAAGTTTGAACAGGCAATGACAGGACACTGCTTGGCATGGGTCATAGACAAGTCCTCTAGGGGGCGACATGTCCCAGTCCAATCTCCAGTATTTCATGCCAGGTGGAGACCAATGACCAAAATGTAGAAATACACTGGCAGCCCTGAAGGCAGGTAGAGGAAACAGCAAGACAGAAAACTTAGTCACACTACGAACGTCAAACCTTCTGTAACAATTTTCTATCTTAAGAAATGCCTTCAATAGGAAATGTACTCATTACCTTGCTCATGTAACTGTAAACCCTCTGTACAGTATTTTTACAATAAAAGATGAAAGAAAGAAAGAGAGAGAGAGAGAGAGAAAGAGGAAGAAAGAAAGAAAGAAAGAAGGAAGGAAGGAAGGAAGGGAAAGAAAGAAAGAAAGAGAAAGGAAGAAAGAGAAAGAAAGAAAGAGAAAGGAAGAAAGGAAGAAAGAAAGAGAAAGTAAGAAAGAAAGAAAGGCAGGATTTTGGAGCCAGGCACCAGTGGCTCACTCCTATAATCCTAGCTACTCAAGAGGCTGAGATCTGAGGATCACCGTTCAAAGCCAGCCAGGGCAGGAAAATCCGTGAGACTCTTACCTCCAATTAACCACCAGTAAACTGGAAGTAGTGCTGTGGCTCAAGTGGTAGAATGTTTGCTTTGAGCTGAAGAGCTGAGGGACAGTGCTCAGGCCCAAAGTTCAAGCGCCACAACTGACCTCCCCCCCAAAAAAAGTTTTTGGATGGGATAATGATAATAATACAGTGAATTGTCATAGATCAGCTATTGAATTAATCTTCCTCCATTTTGTCATTAGCTCACTTGTTTCAGAAATACACTTTGCTAGTAATTTGTCACCAGTAATGACATTGGTAAGTGGCAGATTCAGTATCTGCCCCAGGTAGTCTGAGTATGGCTAGCACTGATAGATATAACTGATTGCCTATAGGGTAGAGAGTATGGAGTACATGCAAACATGTTGTAGAACTTCTGAGACTGCATGGTTTCTTGTGTCTTTGAATCTCTAGTATGGGAGTTTAATGCAAATTAAACTGAAATTCCATTATAAGCTAAATATAAGGAAGAGTCTATATTACAGTGTGGCTTACAATTTAGACTGGCCACCCTTGCCACCCTGTAGTGCTTTGTTTGTTTGTTTGCTTATTGTGCTATTAATGGGACTTGAACTCAGAGTCTGGGTACTGTCCCACTTGAGCCACAGCTCTAATTCTGGCTTTTGGGCAGATAATTGGAGATAGAAGTCTCATAGATTTTCCTGCTGGATATCTTCAAGCCCCAACCTTCAGCCTTCTGATTAGTAAGGATTAGAGGTGTGAGCCACTAGATCCCTATCTGTAGTTGCTTTATTGTGTGTGTCTGTGTGTATGTTTGTGTGTGTTTCAGACAAATTGCAAGACTGAGCCTACTTGGTTAAAAATTACCCAGGCTTGTACTATTTCTATCCATGTTCCAGCTCCTAGCATGGATGGAAACAATAGTGGAACTGGTTAAGTACATACAAGTTACTAGGCAAAGATGTATATATTTTTATGCATGTTGAGGTAAATGTTAGGTTAAAGGATTTAAGGTATATATTTGTTTATATTGTAACTTTATATCCACATTTTCCCATCACCTATTATATTTTTAGACTTTTTTGTGGCATCATTTCCTACTAATAAATGTTGATTCACAATGAGATTGCTTAACAAATGTATGGATTGAAACTTATGCAAATTCTAAGTCTCTGAATGTGATTGGTAGTGTTAGTATCAAGAACCCAGGAACTGAACCCCCGTTATTTACACAGATGGCATTTTGCTATTATAAATATTTATGAACCACAGGTCACTGAAAATATAAATGAATTTTCCATCCGTTAAGGCCAGAACTATAAGGCAAATGAGAAACATTTTGAAAACAGGATTTTTTTTTGTATTTTTAATCAAAGCTTGACTCTATCGTTGACCTTGCTCCTGGCAAGAATCTTGGGAATGAAAATCAGGTTCAGAGAATTTTCTAAAAACTTTAAAGCCACTAGGAAACATGGTCTGCTTAATTTCTGAAGTGATCGACAAAGGGGAAAGAGCTATTCCAGGATGTGGTCTCGGCTGTAATGGTGAGTCACTGCCGGCAGCAGCTTTAATGATAGAGGGATCTATTTATTACTCTCTAAGTTTTGCACAATGAAGCCATGCAGAAATTATATAATTATTCCTCCTGGATGGTTCTTCTTATTGGTTTGTAATTACAAAATATACTTGGAGTACTTTCCTATCCTGAAATTAAGTCTTCAAAATTGCATAAAGAATCATAAGGTTTGGTCTCAGTTTGTTTATCCTCTTTATATTTGATTTTACCAATTAATAGTGTAGCTTCCTAGGTGTTAAATGGTAACTTTGTTAGCTTTCGCATGGCTCAATGACTTAGACTAAGTTTAAATAAATCTTAAGCCTCTTATTTTTACAAAGACATGCTATATTTTTTCTCTTGCTTATCACTGCTTCCTGTACAAATTATAAGCCTATTATTCCTAATATTCTATGTTTTCTATGTTTGATCTCTTCAATATTCTTTGCTACTTGTAACCATTGCTCATAAATGATAGCTAACTCATCAAAGCTATTACTGATATTGGCTGCTTTCACTTTTATTTCTTTTCCAACCTTGCCCAGACTAACCACTTTGTTGAGTGAGTACCATGAGTTATCCAATGGAAAAAAAGAGAGATAAATGAACCCCCAATGCTTTCATGGTATAAGTGAGCACCAGTGCTCATATTTGTAATCCTTGTTACTTGGGATACTGGAAATGGGAAAAAGTGTGGTTTGAGGCCAGCCTGGGAAGAAAAGTTGATTAGAAACCCTTCTCACCCCGTAGCTGAGCAGTGGCACCCACCATCCCAGCAGTGACAGGAAGCCAAAAAATAGGTAAAGAGCCATCCAAGTAAGTATAGAGGAAGAAAAATCCCATGTCAAAAATAACCAACAGAAAATGGGGCTGAAGGTGTGTCTCAACAATAAAATACCTACCTAGCACAAGGGCCTGCACACAAACCCAGTATCATTAAAAAACACAAAGAAACATGACCTTATGGTTTAGATAGCACCTACTTCCAGCTAGAGATATGATTCTCATGCAGTTTATTAACTCCTGAGGATTCCTTGGAGGGATTACTAAGGCAATCTTCTTGTTCATAATCTTATGGAAAGCCAAAGCAATGCTTCAACATAATAAACTTAGAACCTTCTGATAAACTTATCACTTAAATTCTACATATTGTTATTGTTTAATGGGAAGTAATCATCGATAGCATGTAATGCCATACTTGCAGTATGCTCACAGCAACTCCTTGAAGTAACTACACTTTATAGTGCAATTTACAAATGAAAAACTGAAGTTTAGGGAAGGTATTTGCATATGCCAATCTTTTTTATTAGTAAGCAGCAAGGATGTCTGTGATGACACAAAAGAACATGTTTAGATTCTTTCACCAGTGCACATGATACTCAATAATGTATACTAAGAGAAGATACAATCCCATTGTCTCACACCAACCCAACTCATAAGGCTTAAATCATTTTCATGTATCTTACTGACTGTGACCTTTCAATATGATAATCTCTTGTCACAAAGCAATCTACCTACAAGAAATTGCTAAACTCTATTTTGAACAGAAGGAAACTTGTGTCCATTAGTTATAGCACCATGAGTAAATTCAGTTTATAGTGAAACTATTATGCATTGAATTTCTGCTATATTTGCATTGCTGTATTAATCAAGTTTCTTAGTTCCAGACAACTTGAATCTCTTAAAAGGTTGATGAGCCTGGTGCCTGTGGCTCACACCTGTAATCCTAGCTACTCCGGAGGCTGAGATCTGAGGATCGCAGTTCACAGCCAGCCCAAGCAGGAAAGTCCGTGAAACTTATTTCCAATAAGCCACCAGAAAACTGGAAGTGGCACTATGGCTCAAGTGATAGAGTGCTAGCCTTGAGCTGAAGAGCTGAGGGACAGTGCCCAGGCCCACAGTTCAAGTCCCAAGACTGACCAACTAAAAAAGTAGATGATTTTATTTGAGGATAGAGGACAGTTCATGTAATCACCAGAAACCCAGTACAAGGCTTATCAAGCAAGTAGCATCAAGGAAAGCAAGGCTGGTCCACAGCCAAGGTTTGTGGCTGCCACTGCTGCCACAGCTGCCCACACTGGACTCTGTTTCTGTTCTTGATGATAAGGCAATAATCAGCTGTATATGGCTCCTTTTCCAGTACCTAGTCCATTCCCTCCTTGCCTTCAGATGGCTCCTGAGAAACCTGCATCAAGGCCATCAGTCTGTGTGGAGTGGGAATAGAAAACATGTAGATCTTCAGTATACACTTGATGTATAGGTAAAAAAAATTATTAAGATATCAGGGCTTGCTTGAACACTTTCTCTAATGACAAAACATTCAGGGATACGTATGACTGACTTTACACCTGGGAAAATAAAGTGTACTATTCATGTTGGATAAGCTGGCCACAAGGATACCAGAGTACTTGTGGTATGAACATGATATTATTATATAGTTTAAGGACTTAGTCTTCCCTAAATTCATATACTAGCCAGGAACAGTGTGTTATCCCAAGTCCATCCTCTCTCTTTTGAGTCCTTAATACACTCTAGTGTTGACTGATGAAGTCTTCTTTCCAAACCGCTGCATAAATTGAGGACACACGGAGACTTCCACATACTCTCAGCTACTAGCATCTGCCTTTAACTTCCTGCCTATGCTTAAATTAGCTGTGCTTCTTTCTAAAGCCAATTAAATAATAATAATACTAATAATGCTGACTAGTAGAGTTAATGATATTGGTTTTGATGTGTGGTGGGTTGTTGTTCTCTGCCAGTATAGAAATCAAACCAGGAACAATAAGCATCGTTGTAGAGTTTATTTAGCAAAGAGAAAGTAAAGGCCAATCAGGAGATAAGCAGAGGGACCCAGAAACTCATCCACAGTCTAGTTATTCCTCCCCTCTTTTCTTCCTTCCTTTAGACAATTTGTCAAATGTGGTTGACTTGTTCGAAACAAGACCCTCCCCTGGACAGTAGCCATTTTGGTGATAATACTGTGCCAACTTCTGTATATGCATCATCCAACTTAATTTTCTCAGAAACATTTTCACTCTATAAAGAAACTACAACTTAGGAGAGTTAAGGAACTTCTCCAGCATTCTACCACTACTAATATCTGATGGTAGATTAATTTTGCTTAACTTCAGATTTTATCCCAACTTCAGGTTGGGTTTTTAGTGTACCCTGTTCTTTGACAGGTCTTTCATACCGAGTTCCTTAATGGTAGATAGCTTTATCTTATGGGAAAGCTAAATTGCTATTTTAGGTGGAACTAAGCTTTAAAATCCTGAATACTCATCTCTTGACTTCAACTCCTGAACTGTGAGTATCCAAAAGTACTCCAAAAGAGTAATCCTTATTCTCTCATTATTTTTCCCTGTCTCTCTCTCATATATATATATATATATATATATATGCATACATATATAAGCAATTATTATCAACAACCTACAAATATATTTGGAATTGTATTTTAGTCTTTCCTATTTCAAGAAAGTGATAGTAAAATGGTTCCTCCACTGAGAAAACTTCTTGCTTTCCTTAAAGGCCACCCTTAGGGAACTTCTATTTCATATCACAGAAGGTTTCTGTACCAATACCAAATATTCTCATTTTCATTCTGTCATAATCTAAGTAAAGAACCTGTTGACTCATCCAGCCATTATTTCATAGCTTTCTAATTTCCTTCTCATCCTTTTTACTCCAGCTATGTAGGCTTCCATGTTGTTCTTCAAATATACCACTTATTCCCACTCCTGCTCCAGTCCCATATCAACGTGGCCCATTCTCACACCTCTTCCAAGCCTAAGCACCAACTGTGTGTTTTCAGCAAAGCCAAGCTGTCTCTTTCTCTCTAATCTTACTCCATTAGTTTTTACTTTTCTCTGTAGTATTTATTATGTTCTAATTTACTATATAATTTACCTGTTTTCCTTTTTGTCATCTTCTCCCTATATTAGCAAGTGAATACTTAATGCCATTTCATTTATGATCACTGACATATTGCACATGTGTTGAATAATCCTGGCACCTGTTAGGCTCTCAAAATATTTGTTGAATTGACATGAATCGTGGAAACATCCATGCTGGGACTCTAAGAGACTTGCTGTAGACTGCATGGAGTAGTTCTCTAGAGCACTCTTAGAGCAGCATTGGATAGGCTCAATAAGAAGAGCTAAGTGGAATAGTTGCTTGCATGGAGCACAGCATAACAGCAAGTACCTTCTCATGCTCTGCATCTTCTCAAAGCTAAATGTTTTTAGAGCACTTCATGGGAGACTCTAGACAGTAGACCATACATGGTATTTATTGCTTCCAAGGCCAGGTGCAACCATGCAGCTTTGTTTCTCTTCCTTGGTAGTGGCTCAGCCACCTCTGTTCTCTGGCTCTCGATTTTCTTCCCCTTCATTTTATTTTCCTTCGTCATTTTTTTACCCTCATCAGGCTCTGCTCTAGAGATCTGTGATTAATTAGCCTATATTCCTGTAAATATTCTTTTATTGTACATCATTAAATTCCTAAAGCAAGTCTCCTTACTCAGGAAGCAAGAAGAAAAGTTTCTTGATACAAACTTGGGTTATATTTCAATGGCACAAAATGAATAAATGTCACCAGAAAGGATCAAGGGCCCTTGAATGTCTTCTTAAGAGCAATTTTACTGCCTTCATCAGGAATATCTTTCATACTTTCTTTCTTCTAGACATAAAAATAAAAACCATTAATCCTAAAATCCCTTTCAACATTTACCCTAAAATGCTTAATATATCTGCAAATTTAGTCCATTGGATTAGGGTTAAAACTGTTCCTTCTTGATGGCTATGAGAAGCTATTAATTTTTGAAAGTCATAAGAGCTATTATTTGTGAGGTCATTACATTCATTGAATGTTCACTACAGCATTGTAGTGATCCTTGGACAGACAGAGAACAGATCCAGCTGTGATTGTTAATAGAATTTGGTCAAGATTTAATCACAGAAAGTATAGGCAAAGTTGTAGGAACCAATAAGTGATGCTGAGCTGTCCAAAGGCTAATAGGAAGTGATTACTACTGCTTGGCAGGGGGAACATGTGGGAAAACAGAGCCTCCTGGGTATAATGCAATAGCCCTAGAACTGCAGTACCATCCTTGAAAGAACAAGAAAACAGCTGTGCTGATATATTTCTCCTCATGTCTGGCTCTCTGTTACTGCTATCTTTTATTGGATAAACTCAAACAAAAGCCAGAGGACAAGAGGATGATGATCCATCTCCCAGATCAAAGTATGAAGGATGGATTGAGGATAAGGAGTGAGAGAAGCAAATGGAGTATAATCATCACAGTTGTTTCAAGCGTTTAATTCATTCATCCATCCAGCCATCTATTCTTTCTCCAAATTCTTTTGGTTTTGTGGCAGTAGGGTTTGAACTCAGGGCCTTGCCTTTATTAGGAATGCACTCTGTCCCTGAGCCATGCCTCTAGCCCCATTGTGCTGCTTATTTTACAGTACAGTATCAATTATATCCACGTTCACACAATGAACTTGCTCATTTTAAGCAATCCATCTTAGCCAGGATGACAGAAAAGGGGAGTCTCGCAAATTTTTCTTTCCAGGCTGGCCTTGAATGATGATCCTCCTAAGCTCAGCCTGCTAATTAAGTAGGGTTACATGGATGGGCCACCAGAGCCCAATTTCTCTAAACTCCTTTGATGAGTAATTTCAAGCAATGGAATGGGCAGGGAGTTTACCAAACACTTCTCTGCCACACATTTGTGTGGCTGGGGGCAAGACCCATGAATTCTTTGAGACTTAGGTTCTTCATCAGAAAAGAAAAGTTGTGTACTTTAATGACTCCAATTTTGTTGCTTTAATTACAGTAACCTTAAAAAAATAACCTAGGGGCTGGGAAGGTGGCTCAGTGGTAGAGTGCTTGCCTTGCATGCCTGGGGCCCTGGGTTCCATTCCTCAGCACCACATAAGCAAAAAGAAAAAAGCCGGAAGTGGGGCTGTGGCTCAAGTGGTAGAGCACTAGCCTTGAGCTGAAGAGCTGAGGGACAGCGCCCAGGCCCAGAATTCAGGCCCCATAACTAGACCCCCACAAAAAAATAACAACCTACACAGACAGTACCATTCCATAGATGACTCTAGCTTCTAGAGAAATCCTCTGAAGTTTGGTTTTCATGGATCCTGACTACACTTGAGTTCACTCCCAGGAGTCTCTGGTGAAGTGAAAGTGGCCAGGTCACTCCTGGTCATCCAAATTCTCTAAATGTGTGTGCATCTGTAATTGCTCTCCATACTGCATAGACAAAATGGAAGGATGAGCTCTTCTGATCATGTTTTCGGCAGCAATCAATGGCAACACATCGAGTGAATTTTCAGAATATAAGGAAAAAGAGAATGTTTACAGTTTCTTGTTTAGTGGATTTTGGCTGCTTTGTGAAATCACTCTGTTTTCTCATACCTAAACTTATGAGATACCACCCTTTATGATCTTCTATTTCCAAATTTTACCCTCATTCTCAATCTGTATAGCAGTTCTTTCTTTTTTTTCAAAATTATAGCCAATAATGAGGCCACAAAGTTGAAGAACATGTATGTCTTTAACTCCACACAGAATAATGGGTGTTATTTCTTCTACCATGACCCAGATAAGAAAAAATGAGATGAAAGTGCATTTTTACTTTATATTTGTGTGTTTGTGGTACTGGTGTCTAGTATGTATAGCAGTCATATTTTTTTTAATAAACTGGTGCTGTTGACTATGTTTGTCATGTCTCCAATATGTACTTGATTTCTTAACATTATTTAAATACTGACTACTGTGAAGAGTTCTCTTTGCATCCCATTGCATCTCATCTCATTGAGCCTTTTGGAAGGTCATTACACATAATTCATACATTTTCTGGAAATAGCATTTGCAAAACTCTTAGAGGTTGGATTTGTAAGGTAGAACTGCTCTTCCGGCAGTATAAAAGGCAAAGCCCAGAGGCTGAAAACTGAATTGTACATATGAAACTAGAGGAATACTGCTTAGTTGCTGGTTAAGATTATTTTATTAAAGCAATGCATGAAAAGGCAAAACTTGGGCTATGCTTCACTACTCAGTGAGTGGGGTGTAGCTGCAAAGCGGCTAATAAAGATTCCTTTGCCCTTTAAAAAAGAAAAAAAAAAGAAAAGAAAAAAAGAGAAAGGAAAAACTTGCAAGTATTTTGGGGCCAGGTCATTAAAAATGTTCATGACTGGGAGGATGTGTTGAGGTTAAAAAAAGACATAGAGGGATGTTGGTGATGGAGGGGGCTTATATCAAAATGGGTTATAGAAAGAGTAAGCTGATAAGCTAATACCAGATAGATGGATGAGGAAGGACTTAAAATCATGGAAAGAACTGAAGAAAACAGCATAATATGAACAAGGGTGGAATCCTTTCACAATTCCTGTGTCAGACTAATGGCTGAGAAGTCAGTGGGTTACTTCCCAGTGCCTTAAAGAAGCAGAAGAATTCAGAGCTCATCCAAAACAGCAGTTCTTACCTATCAGATTGGGGTTTAATTACTGGATTTTAATTGTAAGACTCACTATGTATTTCTGATAGAAAATCATGATATCATCACAAGCTGAATAAATAATCTGTCTCCTCTGCCTTTTGACAGAAAAGTACAGGGTAAAAGATGTAAGATGAAAGATGAGGCCATACTTTGGCCTCACTGATTTCTTCTCTTAATGGTCTCAATTTTATATGCCAACAAGTTATGCTTTTGGTAGATAATCAACCTTTCTATAATTTGCTCACTAATAGACCCCCAGCAAGCAACTTTAAATCCTTTATGAACTCCTGGAACATCTTTCCTACCCTTCAGAAATGTTACTTCTTGGAAGAAATCTGTTGTCAGATCTTTGTGTGTACATGATTCCAACCCTAGACTGCCAATACCTGAGAGCTAAGATGGCATTTATTCATCTAAGCAGTCTTAGCATGGGGCACACAACCCAGTAGAACTAAAGCAATGTTGGCTGAATGGTTGCACAGAATCAGAAAGCATAAACAGTATCCTTTTTAAAGTCTGTTTTATCAGATTCCTGTTGCTGGGTTCCATTGTGTATTTCTTATAGGAAAAAAATTCTATCATTACATTTATTAATTGCATTATTTCTGTCAATCACAGTCAATAGCATCAGGGTTTCTGTCTTCTCAAGCTGAATCAATAAATACAAATTACCTATCACATAGGGGCTCCAAATACACAGAAGTCCCACTATTGCATAATTCTATTACAGTGAACTTAGTCCTAAGTAACTTCTCAAATACTGACTCAGGAACTTTCAGTAGAATGTTCTTCTAATACGGGTTTCCCTGGAGATTGGTTAAGTGGCAGGAGCAGAAGAATGGCAAAAGATTGGAAGCAGGAGCCAGTGGGCATGGCATGTAATATCTTACAATGTCAAGGCAACAGGTGGTTCACACAACTCTGTTGGCTGCTCGCAAGAATGCCTATTTTTATTAGGTGCCATCAGAGTTTCACAGCTGTTTACAAATCTAGACAATTAAGTCCTGGTAGAAAGAGATTTTATAAGTGATACATTTCACATGTACTTTCCTAAACTGTATTTTCTGTAGTGATCCTGAGGTGTTCTTTCTCTGTTCTTCCTATGGTGTTAGAGATCAAGTCCTAGGGAAAATTAAATTCTGGGAAAATGTGCAAAGCCCAGTGGTATGCTCTCTGCTTGTTATTTGGCCTACATTTACAATCTGTGCCCCATTTTCATGCTTCTAATAAACTTTTTTAAATGTTTTAATAATCACTTGGTCTGTCAATGACATTTGAGGTTGTTTTATTTAAATTAATCAACACAGATATTAATTATTCAAATGAAACTACCTGATTAGAATCTTCTTGTCAAACAACTGCAAGAAGACTCTTGTTGAGAAAGGATTCTGTGTTATCTTTCAGGAAAACAGATCATATAAGTACAGAAATAGAGCTGAGCCTTATCCTTAATAATAAAACCAGACAGTAAAAGCTATAAAGACTTTTGGTCACTCAATCTGCAATAAGAAAAAAAATGATGGCTACACACTTTGTACAATTACTACCTTTGCCACATTTATAGTTTGTCATCCTTAGGATTTTTCCTATAATAATCAGCATGACAGCTCATAAGATTAGAAGGGCCTGCTGTTTACCTTCCAATGCATTAGGGAATGAGGGACTTGAGGAAAGTCCTAGGAAATGGGAAAGGCTACTTAATGAGTCAAGTAAAAAGAAAGATAGAAAGAAAGAGAAAGAAGGGTAGAGAGGATAAGAGAGATGGAGAGAAGAAGGAAGAAAAGGAATTCTGAAAATGAAACATTCGGAGCTTGGAAGTGGTAGTGTGGGGCGTTAAATGAAAAAAATCTCTCTGGAAGACTGGATATTTTAGGCATTATTAGTAAAAAGAAAGCTGATTTGCTAAAAACAAGAATCCCCTTTGGTCTACTCATACTTTAAAGCATTATAACTCTAGACTAATATTCAATACTTTTTAAAAATACTTTGCTTTGAGCCTTACCTCCTATCCATTAAAGTGAGAAAATATTTTATACATTCCAAGTTGTGTCTTCTTAAGTTCTAAGAGGTAAAATGGAGACACTCTGGAGCCTGATACATTAGCATCCTCTTAATGCAGTATGAAGTTGAGGGGCTTTTCATGTGGGTATTAGTTATCAAAGCTGATTATTAAAATTGCAAAGAAGCCTTGTAGGCTGCTTGCAGGCTAAGACAGATGATGACAGTGGAGCCTTTTGCACTGTAAACGAGAATGGATGTTCCCTTTTTAAGCCATTGCTCTTTCAGGTTTCTAAGTTAACATTTTATCCATGATATATCATTCCCCACTCACATTCTCAAACTATCCTTCCCTCTGTCACTCTTGGATTTACTGTGAGTGATCTGGCAAATTTTGAGCTTTAGAAAGGTATCTTAAGATTGTTGCTGAGAGCTCTCTGGTGATGGGTAATAGCACTGGAAGTGATGGTTCCTTGAAGGAGAATAAGTTGAATATGTTGCCAGAGCTCCAGAAAATGTCATGAAGCTGATATTTCCAATTAAGATTTGGTGAGTTATGCCAAATAGGGTAAACAGGTGTGTTATTTTAACAGTTCTTAGTAATAACTAAAGTAAAAGCAGTATTTATATAATATATATCAACAGATTTTGACGTTGATTAACTTAAGCAAAGAAGAATTTAGAGAAAAAAAATGTTAGGAGCTACTATAATTCTCAGAAAACTAGAAAACCAGCTTTGGAAGTAGACAAAACCCAAAGCATCCCTAGAAATAAAGTCAGGGTTTTGCAAATAAGTCTCCTGAATGTGAGTACCTTGCTCACATGGAGAGGAGCTCTTGCCCTTGTAGGATCTTCCTCCCTCAAGCAGGTTGGGAGGATGGGTCATATTGTTTGGCCTAACTGGGACATGTATTTGCTTATTTGTTGTATCAGCAAACATTCATAAGGAAAACAGAATTGTTTTACAGCAATTTCATATAGTACTATAAGCATAAAATGAATTGTACATTCAGAGTTCATAAAAATGTAAAACATTTTCTACATCAATCTTTGTAGCAGAAGTATGAAGGCAATGTTATAACAATTTTATAGATAGGAAATTTAGAATTCAGGTTAGTAGGTGAATTCTATCTAATCATATACCAATTGGCTCACAATAATATTCAAGACCAAATCTGTTACACACACACACACACACACACACACACACACACACACTTTTTTCTTTCTTTCTATTTTTTCTAATATATATTTTTCTCTTTTTTAATTTAATTTTATTTTATTTACACTTTTTATATCAGTCCTGGGGCTTGAACTCTGGGGCTGGGCAATGTCCCTGAGCTTTCTTGCTCAAGGCAAACATTCTGCTACAACTCAATAGCTCCAACTCTGGGTTTTAGTGATTAATTGGAGATAAAAGTCTCATAAAATTTCCTGCCTAGGCTGGCTTGAACTATAATACTCAGATCTCAGCCTCCTGAGTAGCTTGTATTACAGGAATGAGCCATCAACACCTAGCTTCTAGTATATGGGTGTGTGTGTGTGTGTGTGTGTGTGTGTGTGTGTGTGTGTAGTTTCTCTTATTCCTGAATGCTTTCATTTACAAATATATAAATCTTGAGGAATTTTCTTCTGCTCTCAAATCTTTCTTTTCCTTTCCTCCCTCTTCTCTTCCCATTCTCTATCATCTTTACTTTACTTAGCCCTTCGGTTAACATTATCAGAAGCGCACCAAGTTCTTTTCCTCAAATAATTTGGAAGTTAACCTCAAGTCAAACAGAATTCAGGCACAGTCCAGTGACAGATTTCCTTCTCTCTCCATGTCTGAATGAATTGGGGTACATTTTGTCGGAATATGCTGGGTATTCCAAGATAGCAGGCGCTTAAACAAGAAATTGAGTGTTCTCTCACATAAAAACCAAAGTGAGCCGGGCATGATGTGATTGTTTTGGAAAGTTGTCAGCAGCCTGACTTCCCTTTGTCTTTCTCATTACCTTATTAGCTTTGTCTTTCAACTTCAAAACTTCTGTATTAGTCATTATAATGACAAATTTGCTGCTTCGTTCAACATCCAAATCCCCAGGCTGGAATAAGGAGTAAAAGCAGATGAGCCATAAAAGTTTTCCCAGGTTCTCCATGGTCTTCTTAAGAAACATTCTAGCAAGTTCCTTCCCTAAAGCTTCTGCTTTTATTTCATTACCCAGAATTAGTCACAGGGCTAGATCCAAGTTTAACACAATCTCTTGCTTAACCTTTAATTGCCTTTAATTAATGAGGATATGAAATCCTTGGTATAGTTGTGAGAATTAAATAGAGTAAGGGGCATGTGCCTCCTTACAAAAAGACCTTGCAAATAATAAGCATCTAGCAAAAGTTAATCCCTTTCTACAGTCTCCCTGAGTCCTGGAGTTCAAGGTACTTGTGCTGTCATGTTTCCTGCTTCCTAACTTTTCTACGGACTTTTGTGACCTAAAACAGAGGCACATTAAAATCAGTGAGTAGATTCTCCAAGTGTAAAGGTTGTATTAACTTTATGATGGCTATAAAACACCTTATCCAATCCTACATTTGTTCATAGATTAATGTGAATAATAATACGTACCTTATAGAATTGTATGAAAGTTATGGTATAATGTAGAAATGTCTCCAGTGCTGTTCCTGGTGGAGGAAGAGATGCTGAAGAGATGAGACTTGTTCCTCTACCCATCTAAGAGACCCTTCTTTTAACCAAGAGTTTATTTAAGATGATTTCTGTTTTCCTAAAAGGCTATCAAGAGGAACTCCAACTTCTCTTCAATTCCTTTTTCTAGTAATTGCCATCATAAGTTCATGGCCTCCCTCACTGTTTGCTCATATGACTTCCTACATCCCATAATATGAACTAACCTGCCTACCAAGTTGCTGGAATCTTAATATAGAAATCATCATGATTTTATCCATCCTTAATCTTTTAGTTTATGGTTCCATTTCCTTGCTCAAACTAATTTCTGGCCAACCTCTGAGCAAAACTTGGGTGTTCTTAAAAATTACCTCCTTTCATCAGGCACTGGTAGCTCACAAAAACCATCAATCCTCACCGAGGAATAGCTTTGGATAAATCGGACAAGGAAAAGAGAGGAATCAAGAGTGGTGTTTCACTTGAGAAATGGGGTAGAAAACTGGGCCACTTACAGAGATAGGAAACACTTTTAAAGAATTAGAGTCAATTGAGAAGATGAGAAATTCTGTCTAATCACAAATGGTTGAGGATGCACATTAGATATCCATGTAGATAAATTAGACATTCATACTGAGTAGGCATTGTACATAGGAGTCACTTTATACATGCCCACTACCCCTAAGGGCTTCTAAGTCTGCAGGTCTGATAGACTATGTAGATTAGGAACATCAGTTCAAAAGTAAAAAGATCTTTGCTTGAATCCAGGTTCTGCTATTTATCAGCTCTCTGATTGTAGCAAGTTTCTTAGGTTGTACAGACTTCTGAATGTTTATTACTGTGAAGATTAAATAATTTCATCTTTATAAAGTGCTCACCAAAGTGGGTAAATAAATGTTGAGTATGCAATTATATATTAGGTATCACTTATTAAACAGCTGCACTGAAATGAGCCCTTTGTATAAACTGCTTGATCTAGTCCTCCTGAACTCCTAAAAGCAGCACTTTTAAGAATAGGTGAATAAAAACATAGCTCTATCTTTTGCTGTGCATACTTGCAGAAACTGCCCCATATTTACATATATATGTATATACATATACATATATAGGACATACCAATGAATCTAAAATGTGTTTACCTTCTTGTGATTCAGATCCATACCTCCAGCTGTATGCTTGACAGCTCTTTTTGGATATGTGTCATCAGAAACTTAATATGATCTTTACCCCCGAACTCCATACTTTCTTCCTCTGATGACTTCTTCATGCCAGGTGATATTGTCTTGGGCCTTCTTGTCTGTTTGGTATTATACCTTGCTCAGGTATAACACCTTGTAATAATTATTGGGCCCTATTTTACTTGCACTTGCTCTATGAAGGCTTCTTGTGAAATAGCTTTGTATTGCCCCTGACATTATCTCCTTTTACTTCATTGCTGTTATCCTGGCCTACTTGTTGTTCGAATATGTCAGACATGTTATTGTCCTTATACTTTCTGTTTTCTCAACTTGACACCCAAATATCCAACCAATCTCCTGCTTTGCTAACTTGACCACCCTGTTTAAAATTAAAGCTTCCCTGGTTTTTTTTGTGTGTGTGTGTGAAAATACTGTACACAGAGGGGTTACAATTACATAGGCAAGGTAATGAGTACATTTCTTATCAAGCATTGTAGCCTCCTCCTTTGTTTCCCCTTCCCATCCTCCCCCCCCATCCTGCTATTCTTTTCCTGCTGTTCCTTTTCTTTTACTCCTTTTCCATTATTACCATGTTTCATCCAGAGACAACAAGACATCTATTTCTGTTCAAATGGTTTTCTCACTGAGCCTATTTTCTCTGGAGGCAACTGTTTATCTCTTAAAGATCTCCTGGCCATCTCTCAGCAGATTTAGAACCTTGGATTAATTGTTGTTCTGTCTAGCTGCAATATAAGTTACTAAACAATTAGGGCTGTGTGAGTCTCAAGCAACAGGAATTTCAAGAGCAGGTAGTCTTGGGCCCTTTTCATTACTCAGTGGTATCCCCAAAGATTCAAAATCATTTTAACTTCATTTGCCACCATTCTGGTACTCACCTGAAAACTGTAATATTGCTACTAACTATGTATCAATCCTCTATTCTAGGCAGAAAAAAGAGAAAAGATTCTAAATAACAAAATTTGTTTTCTCTCGGTTGAAGTGCCTGTAATGGGTAACTTTCAACTATATTTTAACCAATAACAATGGTAATTTCTATGGAATGGCCTAATATATAACATTTTTCCTGGAGACTTTGACCTACATCTCATTAGCTACAACTATGTCCCTAAAACACTCGAACTCAAGAAAATTAGGAGACAAAGACAGTGTGTGCCTTTGGGGAAGCTAACTCAATGACTGTTAGACACAGTTGGGCTCCTCCTGAGTCACTAATCTTCCAGGAATCTGTTCCCACTCTTTCCCTGAAGACCTTTCAAGGTGATCACCACTCTTTCATAGACTGCTCTTCTTAACCCTGCTAAGTTTCTTCTTCATACTTCAGCAGTCTCCCTAGCACATTACCTCTTTGGGGGGGGGTTGTTGGCAATATTGACAGATCTTAGAGAATTACATTTCAGAAAATAGGGAGAGACTGGCAAAATCCCACCCTATGTCTACAGAAACCTGCCATCTTTGTCCTGTTGCTAATGTGTCTAGAAACCTGGAGAGTTAAACACTTGAATCTTTTCCTTATTAAATTTCATCATCACAGCAAGCTTGGCGCTTTCTCCTCTATCAAGATTTTGTATATAAGGAAACTATCAGAGAGAAATTAAATGCAAGGATCTTTGGCTAGTAAATGGCAGAGCGTCTATTCAAACCTACATCTTCCTTAATACAAAGCTTCTGTCTGATTCATTACATTAACCTGCTTAGAGGAGGAAAAGGAAGAGCAAAAATGAGTAAACAGAGCTCCAGGAAAAAAGTACTGAATCAACTTAGTTACAGGATAGAAAAACAATGGTGGCTCAGAAGTTTAGAAGGTCAAGCTCAGGTCATACCATTAGGATTCTTTTTTTAAATATATTTTTTATTGTAAAGATACTGTACAGAGGGGTTACAGTTATAAGAGCAAGGTAATGACTCTTGACTGTCAAGATCAGGCATTTGAATGGTGATGAATTAGAGGTTTTGATACAGAAGAGTAAAATGGTACTTTGTGTTTATGCCACAACTCAATGTTTTTTAAATTTGCTCTGAGCATCAAGCAAACATGATAATTATACTATAGGGATTTATGGGTGATTTGAGTGTTTTGTCTCATTTTCCGTTATAGTATTTTCCTCTAAACTATTTCTGAGATGTAGTTTGTATCAGAAGAACTGCTTACTCTTTAAGAATAGACAATCGAGCTGGGTGCTGGTGGCTCATGTCTGTAATCCTAGCTGCTCAGGGTGCTGAGAGCTGAGGATCACAGTTCAAAGCCAGCCTGGGCAGGAAAGTCCATGAGATTCTTATCTCCAATAAACCACCAGAAAACTAGAAGTGGTGCTGTGGCTCAAGTGGTAGAGCACTAGCCTTGAGCTGAAGAGCTGAGGGACAGAGCCCAGGCCCAGAGTTCAAGCCCTAGACTGACAAAAACAAAACAACAACAACAAAAAAAAACCAGACAATCAACTATCTCTGAATTCAATCTTTCTAGTAAGACTAAAACTTGCTGCTATTTACACTCAATAAGAAACTTGAGGATCTCTTGATTCTACATTAAAATAGTCTCTAAATTGTAAAAACAGCCCAGACAAAGACATGACTTATGGCTTGCTTGTCAGAGTAGAATCATAATGTATCAGAGTAGAATTATTTTATCTTTGAAAGAATAGCAAGGAATTTTACTCACCTATAAAATTAAGATGCAGTATACAATAAACCAGGTAGACAGCTGAAGGTGGTTTTTATTCACCCAGTATGCAACATTATTGAGGTGGCAGAGCAAATAGTACATCCACCTGTGAGTCAGATATATGTGGGTTAGAGACACTGGTGAAAAGCTGTCTGTCCTTTTGATTACAGCAAGTAACCTTTTGGCTAGGGTGGGTAATTTACCAGTAAGTTAAGATAATTGAGTATGAAAGAGGAAATCTATATTGAGAGAATTGGTATTGTGTAAGGTAGCTATTTCGAAAATAGGAGTTTCAGTAGAAGAAAAATAGAAATTCACATTGGTTGAAAAGTAAGGTTTTTTTGGCTACTTCAAAACACTGTTCCCCTATTTCTCTTTTGAAAAGATTGCTCTGGGGGAGCACGAAAATGGTGGGACAAAGGGTAAACAAATACAGCAGTGATACTCACTACACACTGTTGAAAATGAACTGTACACCTTGTGGGGGAGGGAGGTCAGAAGAGAAAAACTGAGAAAATGTACTCACTTCCAGACTTACATAACTAATCCTCTGTACATCACCTTTACAATAACAAAACAGAAAAGAAAAGGAAAATTGCTCTAAAGTTTGTCTTAGTCCTTTAAGATTTTCATATACCATGCAAAGGATTATCAGTTTACAAAGAATAGTGCAATCATGAAGCCATTTTCTAAACCTGCCTGCTTATTTTTTACCTTAGCCATGGGGCATAAAAATGGAAGACTGCCCAGCCTGATCAAGGGCAAGCTGTGGACCCCCACCCCCTTCCACCCCCCACCATAAGCATTTTGGGTACCAAATTACAGGAAGAGCAAATTTCTAAAAACTATTGACAAATACCAACAAAGCCTAGAAACATTGCTTGATCTCTGATAGAATCATTTATTTTTGGAATGCTGATGTTTCTGAGACTCTTCGGTTGCTAAATCAATGCTAAGTGGTTTTGTAGAACCTAGATGCATTTTACATGAGATCATCACCAGAGCTGAGGTCACTGATGCACTAAAGTGGTGTACAGACACTGGAATAACCTAGAACTCAGTCTGAGGACCTTTCTGGTAGCGTCTATAATTTTTAACCTTTATCCTCTGATAGTTTCTGCTCCTCTTGAGGTGTCAGTGTACTGGCTTGTCATGGTAGTGTACTGGCTTTGTCATGGTAGTGTACTGGCTTTGTCAGTGTCATGGCTTTGTCATTCCTCTAGTTCTCACTGATTGAATCACAGTCATTGGTGAATAGCTGATAAAAATAACTAAGGAAATACTTAAAGTTTGGGAAGATATTGAAGACATAAGAATGGCTGTGAGATATGAACAAAACTATGAGAAGGCTATATTCATGGAAGTTAAAGAATAACTTGCATTAAATATTCCTGACATTTGAAAACGATGATGATTGGGAATTGACCATTGGTAGAGGCAAGATGTAGAATACTTGTTCATTTTATGAAAAGGATTTCCTGTAAAGAGCCATGGAACAAATCCTGACTAGAATATTTGGAGAAGAAAGCAGCTATTGAGGAAATAGGAACAGCAATAAAATCAACTTTTAAAAGTTCCTTACAACACTTTTAGCCATTGCATTGAGTACTAACTATTCTTTTCTGGAGTTAAATATGTTTTTATTTTTTGAATGAATTTTATTGTGTATATTTCAGTTTAAACATGATGATATCACAGAATATATGACAGTAAAAGAGATTATATAATATATATTAACATACCTATAATCTTACATAAGTACTTTTTAGTGACAAGAGCAACTAATATCTACTTAACTAAAATCCCTGATGTAGAATCATTTCATTAACTTTAATCCCTGAAGTAGAATCATTTCAATAATTTTAATCCTTATGTTGTATCTCAGTTCTCTAGATTTCTTCATCCTATGTGTTTAGTATTTTGACCTCCTCATTTCTTTGCTATTCCTCCCATATGTTTAAGAACTCATTCCCTCTCCCCACCCCTTTTATCTCTCTCTAATAGAAATCTGCTTACATAATGACTTGAATTCAGTTTATGACATAAGGACTTGAAGTAAGAAAAATAGTTAAGACAATTTTTTGTCAGTCATGGGGCCTGAACTCTTGGCCTGGGCGCTGTCCTTCAGTTCTTCAGCTCAAGGCTAGTGCTCTACCACTTGAGCCACAGTACCACTTACAGCCTTTTCTGCTTATGTGGTGCTGAGGAATTGAACCCAGGGCCTCATGCATGCAAGGCAAGCACTCTATCACTGAGCCACCTTCCCAGCCCAGTTAAGACAGATTTATTTTAAACATTCATGATATAATTATTCTTCCTTTTTGTTCTATTTTGATTATACTTCTACTTTCTCTCCTTTGTTAATATGTTAGATGTAATTCTTCATTTCTTTGTAAAGTTTAATGAATACTATAGTATTTGTAGCATAAACCTTTACCTTATTGAAAACTACTTGTATGCAATATTATTAACACTTCACATATAGTATAAAAATCTCACAATATTGTACTTTCATTTCTCCCTCCTTTGCTTATATGCACTTGTTTGTTTATTGTTATTGTGAAAGTGATGTACAGAAGGGTTACAGTTACATAAGTCAGAGAAAGAGTACACTTCTTTTGGAACAATATCATACCTTCCCTCACTCTCTCCCAGTTTTTCCCTACTGTCCCCACCCACAAGTTGTATAGTTCATTTTCAATATAGTGTCTAGTGCATTCACTCTTTGTCCCCAGCATTTTTGTGCCCCCTCTTACCCTCCCAAAGACAGATAAACAAGCAAACAAGACAAAATGAAAAAAAATATCAACAAAGAAGAAAAAAGCCTCTTGCTGTGATACATTTTATTTATGTATATGTCATGAACTTCGCTATTCATTATTGTTATTTTTACTCCTTAGTCAATTATCTTTTAGAGGTTTTTTGCCTTTTTTTTTGCACTACTAGAGTTTGAATTCTAAGCCTTGTGCTTACTAGGCAGGTGCTCTAGGCAGGAGCTATATCTTTAGCTCTGTCTGCACTTTGTTATTTATTTTTTTGAAATAGGGTCTCCATTTTTGTCTCAACACATATGTGGACAATATACTGCCCATTTTACCCTTCCAATAGTAACTGGGATGGCAGGTGCACACCACCATATATATCCAGTTTCCTTCCATTGACATAGAGTCTTGTGAACTTTTTTGCCTGGGTTGGTCTTGAACCACAATCCTCCCATTCTCAGCATCCCAAGTAGCTAGGATTACAACTGTGAGACACTGGCATAAGCTACAGAAATTTTAATAAGAAGACAAGAATCCTTTGTATAGAACCAGATTTCCATCAGATGCCATTTTTCTTCTATATGAAAGATTTCTTTTTTTTTTCTTTCTCTTTTTTTTTTTTTTGTCGGTCGTGGGGCTTGAACTCTGGGCTTGGGTGCTGTCCATGAGCTCTTCAGCTCAAGGCGAGTGCTCTACCGCTTGAGCCACAGCACCACTTTCAGTTTTCTAGTGGTTTATTGGAGATAAGAGTCTCACAGACTTTCCTGCCCAGGCTGGCTTTGAACCGTGATCCTCAGATCTCAGCCTCCTGAGTAGCTAGGCGTGAGCCACCAGCACCCAGCTGAAAGATTTCTTTGAACAGTTCTTATAGTGCAGGTTTGCTAGTGATGAGTTCATTAAACTTGTCCATGTCTGATGGAAGTATTTGTTTGGGGGTTGGCTTGCTTTAAATACAGATATTTACGATTTGATTGTTTGCTGATATGCAAGATGGAAAATGACTCCAGACAGAGCAAATGTACTATAGCAACACAGTCCATGTGCTTTCTGCTGAAGAGAAGGGCAGAATTCAGAACCTAGGGATTATTTCAGATAAGACTTTAGAAACACATCTCTAGTAACAGCACAAAAAAAAAAACCCATGTTTACAGATGATGGTTTTGTTAATGTATCCACCCAATCAAACTGTGTTTAAATCCAGGATCTTCCATTAGATTGCTGAATTGAATGTCTGCAAGTTCTTTAAAGCCTTTGACCTTTAATTTTCACATCCAGGAAAAACAAGTTCCTTTCTTCCTCAGAAAGTGATTAGAACAATGAAATGAGATAATGTTTTCCAAGTGCTTAACACAGTCTGGCACAATGAATGTACTTAATGAGTTGAAGAAAAAAGAAAAGAAGAAGAAAGAAATTGTAGCTATTCTACACTTACTGCCTGAGTAAATGAGAAAAAGTCCTAGTATCTCATTATTCCACTTTCCTTTCCCTGTTTTCCCTTCTCTCCCCCTTTCTTCCTCCCCAAAGCACATATTTAAAATTGAAATGCCAGGTTGTCTGCAGGTGCAGTGCTCAAGACTGATAACATTTGGAGGCCAGATGTTAACTGATATAAACACTATTAACTGCTATGCAGACTGGAGGTTGAAGCATTGATTTTCAATTTTATGATTATTATTTTAGTTACTGTCCCTCCTTCCACCCCTTCTATTTCAACCAAAAAGGAGAAATATGGCCTCTTCATTCCCAAGAGAAGATAAATTATTTTTTAATATGAAACTCTTAAAATGTTAAGTAATGGCATTTTCCAAACCCCAGTGTAGACCTCAACATTTCATCAAAGCTCTCTCTGAAAGGCCAATAACTTATGAAATTTGATGTGAAAACCAGTCGCTTTTTCTGAAATCAATCCAGAGTAATAATCACAGAAAACATTTCAAATCTGTGAGATGCTTCTACATCAACTGGTATTTTTAAATTTGAGTTTCCTTAGGGATGTTCTGAGATCTGTTCCCAAGTTCCAAGACACATAAATTCATCCCTTTCCCAAATGAAAAAATGTTGTCCAATACTAAATTTCTTATAAGATACTAAGGAGCATGAGATTTTTTTTTTTGTCAGTCATGGGGCCTGAACTCTGGTCCTGGGTGCTGTCCCTGAGCTCTTCAGCTCAAGGCTAGTGCTCTACCACTTCTGGCTTTTTCTGCTTATGTGGTACTGAGGAATCAAACCCAGGGCCTTATGCATGCAAGACAAGCATTCTACCACTGAGCCACCTTCCCAGCCCTGAGAATTTTTTGAAAGACAAATAAGTGCAGCATAAAGCTGTAGTAAGATATTGTGACAAAAAGATGAGCCACTTAAATACTGAGTTGGGGAAGCAATTTTCAAGTACTTTTCTAGAAGGTACCTTACTTCAAGATTTAATCAAGGAGAAGAGGGAAGAAGAGAAGAGGGCTACCATACAAAGAGCAGGAGAGAAAATGAGCAGAGAGACCTGCATTTAGTCATTTACTCAACAACTACTCAATTCAACACTTGGTGAACTAGAAATTGTTAGAAGGCCAGAGGACATGCCAGTGGGGAACAAACACACATATGAAAACTCACTGAAATGGGAGATGATTTGTAATGAATCTGAAACAGAAAAGAAGTCCCTGAAGCTGGGCCACACTGAGAGGAGGGTAGTGTGGTACATGAGGTGCCAGAGTGGCAGGAACTATACCATGTCCAGTGTGTACTCCCTTGGGAAGGAGTTTGATTTTATTCTAAGATGGCCTGCTTTTATTCCTTAGTAAGACTGATCTTGCTAGTCCATGAAGCAGGACTTTGAGGGCCTTTGGGGTGGAGAATGGAAGCAGAGAAATTTATAGGGAGTTACTCTCGTTCAGATGAATATTTTAATGCCCCGAGGATGGGGGGAGAGAAAGAGAGAGAGAGAATATAAGTTTTGCTATATGGTGAATGACAATTAGGGGGTCTGCTGAAAATGAGAAAAGGTAGGGAACAACTAATTCTGCTTTAAAGAGGCCTTAATATTTGTTATCCAAATCCAACTCAATATCACTTGACCCAGTACTTTGGTTAAGGTGGGTATAGAAATGGAAATAGGAAAGAATCTGGGGACAGCACAACCTTTATCAGATTTCAACTTAATGACACCATCTAAAATGGTACCTCTGGGAATAAATCAATAGATAATCCAGACAATCATAAAAGGTGGTACTGTTGACTATGCAAACTAGAAAAGTATTTCTCCCTTTGTCTCCTCAATACTGTTCTCTTGTCATTTCCTCATAGCATTTATCATTATCTGAAAGAGTCTTACTAGTTACCATGGTGGTTTATACCATAGTCTTATCTAGTCCCCTGGTGGCCTTTTCTGTCTTGTACATTGCTGGATTTTCAGGCCAAGAACAGACTCTTGTTTCAGCGTGAATGCTTAAGAGGAGTGAGTGAATGATCATAACCATGAATACAAAACCACACTTGAGATCCTTTCCTAGTTACAACCTGTCCATACAATGGCTAATCGGAGAGCCACCTTGAAAATATTCTATGCCACAGCTTTTATTTTGGTGGTGAAAGACAGATGCGGGTGAGGGGGGGTGGGTACAGGGAGTCCCTGTTTGAACTTTGTTCCTCACAGAACAGGAAGTAGATGCAGATCCCCAGAGTCCCAGAGCTTGTCAGCATTCCAGCACCACCTCTGGTTAAGCTTTTCAGTGGAGAAATCAGTTTGGGATTACTGCCATGAATGTATTTTTTTTTAAACCCCAGGGAAGTAGAAAAAGCAAAGGACAGCTGCTTCGAGATTTCAGATGGGTTAAGCAGCAGAATTATCTTTCCTGATCTGTAGAAGGAAAAGCTGTAGTCTTTGAACCTATATTCTCAGGGAAGATTTGCAAAGATTCAGTTGTGGCGGTGAAAGGTGATGTACTCGCCTTCAGTCAGGTCCTGGGTTCTCCCTCACACTGCTTATGATTTTGCACAGTTAAGTCCTTTGTTAGAAATTAGGCCTGGCTAAGTCTGCAGCTATTTTAGTTACATAAAGATGGATCTCTGTCACTAAGGGTAGGCATGCTTGTCCCTGCTCAGCTTCCTTTCTCCAGGAACCAGGTAGCTCAAGATGTTGGTCAACTAAAATTCCTAAGTACATGAGTAAATGGTTGTTTGTAGTACAATTGAGGGGACAGTTTTCTGACAAATAGAACATTAAAGAAGCAATTTAATCATGAACACCCTCTCAACACACACACACACTTTATACACAAACATACACCATATTGTGGACACAACTGCCCTTATAAATTCTCATCCCTCCTGTGACAGTTCCTGGGTTCCTAGGTTTCTGCAAAGCAAGTGGTACAGAAGAGGCAAAAGAAGATCTGAAGATGGTAGTGGCTCCATTGGGAAACCCACTGTGAACTTCCCTTGCCAGAGATGGGTTTTGTTTTTTGTTTTTCTTGTCCTGGGACTTAGAACACAGGGCCTGGACACTGTCTCTGAGCCTCTCTGTGCTCAAGACTAGCACTCTACCATTTGAGCCACAGTACCACTTCCAGCTTTTTTGAGTTGTTTATTGGAAATTAGAATCACACGGGGACTTTTCTACCCCAGCTGGCTTTGAACAATGATGCTCAGATCTCAGCCTCCTGAGTAGTTAGGATTACAGGTGTGAGTCACCTGTAAAACCAGAGGTTTTAAATCCAAATGAAGCTGGCTTTTCATGAGATAAGAAGAGGGAACCTGTGAGATCTTGCATTTCCACTACATTATAAATATATATATGCTTGTGTGTGTGTGTGTGTGTGTGTGTGTGTTTATCTCCTGTTTTAAGGATGCTTATGAATGCTTATCTCCTGTTTTAAGGTCATGGTATGATGGAATAAGAGGGGTAACTAAACTGTGAAATATTCCAATAGGACAGATTCTGACATCAATAAAGGATCTTGTGTCTTGGAGTCAAGATGTGATTTAAAAGCAGGAAGCACTTCCTCAATACTCAATAGCTTAGATGAGGGTGGAAAAAGACACCTATAAAATTGATTCACAGGAAATTAAAGCAATGACACAACACAGTGATCTAAATTCCACCAACATCCCACGAGCTTGCACTGGCTGCCCTGAAATGACACTAAAAGAGATCCCGCAGACAGCCACTAGCCCATAACCAGAATCCCCATAGAGATAAAGGCAGAACACTGCAATGAGGTTGAGTGACACTTTCACCCCAGTTCCATGTAGGAGATGGCAGTGGCTGAGAAAAGCAGAAGGATGGAAGAGTAAAAGAACCCACTGATCACAACAGAGGGAGTTTATGGGAAAAGGGAAAGAAGGAAGCCAGAGGTTAAGTAGAAAGTAAGCAAACATGGGGGACTAAGATATAACCATTTAGAAGGCACTCACTGGAGGCTACTCAAACACTTCCAGTTGAATGAACTTAGACCCGCACCTTGCAAATTAACCTGTAGCTATGTTGCCATCTGCTGGTCAGAATGATATAACAAACATTAAGTTTTTTTTCTTAATTTCATTTGATTTTTGGCACTTTTTCATTATTTTGTTTGCCATCTAGATTTTTTTAAATTAGCTCTGTTGTTTTTGTACATCTGATTTATTTCTGTTCCCTCTTTCTCCATTTCTTGTTAGATGTTCTTTCTCTTTTCTTGCTAGCACTAGATCTGACATTTAAATTCAATTTAAATTTATATCTTCTCCTTCCTCTCCAGTCACTCTTTCCATCAACACATTTCCTCTGTTTACAAATTGAATAGCTCTCTTCTCTTACCCCTCCTTCTACCTCTAATCCTCCATCCTTTCTTCTTTCCTTGAATTATTGTACACTTTTGTCATTCTTATTCAATATAGTACAGGCATTCCTAACCATAGAAGTGAGGCAGAAGAAACAAAGAGAAAGGAAGGAAAAAGGTCAAATTATCTCTAGTCATTTATAATATGATTTTGTACTTAAAAGGCCTTAAAGAGTCCACCAAAAAACTCCTATATCTGATAAACACTTTTGACACGTAGCAGATTATAAAATAAATATTTTTTAAAAATCAGTAGAATTTCCAAATATGAACAGACAGAAGGAAATAAGGAAACTAATCACATTGAAACTACTACCCACCCCCAATACCTAGATATAACTTTAACCAAAGAAGTAAAAGAAATTGACAATTGAAGCTATAAAACTTTGACAAAAGAAATCAAGGAAGACATTAGAAGAGGGAAAGACCTTCCATGTTTAGTGATTGGCAGAATTAATAGTGGGAAAGTGGCCATACTACTAAGACAATCTAGTGATTTCATGCAATACCCTTTTAAAAGTCCTAATGTCATTCTTCAAGGAAATAAAAAAATGAATTGAAAAATTCCTATGGAAACATTAAAGAAAACATGAATACCAAAAGTAATGTTGAGCAAAATTCACAATGCTGGGGGTATCACAATACCAGACTTCAAATTACACATATTTATATTTAATTGTATGTGCATATTGATTCAGATGTATGCATATATAACAATGTAATATATTGTTTAGGGGAACAAAGAGGAACAGGGAGAGGGAAAGAGAATGATAGAAAGTGAATAATATATAAGCTTATTGTGTCTGTGTTTGCATAAGGAATCTAAATGAAAGCTCTTGATCAATAGGGATATAGAGAAGGTGGAGATTATTCTGATTAAAGGATTATTCTGAAGGAAGGATTGTTCTGATTAAAATATAATAGATGCACATGTGAGATACCAGAGTAAAACCCCTTGATATAGTACACATATACAAAAATGAAATACAAGAAAGTAAAACAAACTCTGTTGTATGTGCTGGGGTGGGGGAGGTGTTTCAAATGGAGATGGATAAATGCATGTGAATATGATTGGTATGAATATATGAAAATAGAACATTGAAATCTATGGATGGGAAAAAATGAGAAGGTAACAGAGAGTTAATATTGAGGGGCACTGTATGTCTCTGAGGGTGTTGCAGTGAAATCATCCATGTAGAGCTATTTATGCTAAAATATAATAGAATAAAAAGAGAATAAGAAAGAAAGGATAATGGAGTTGTGGAAAAAAGGAACTGGAATACAAGCATATTATATCACATTTAGCTATTTAGGAGATGGAGTCTGGAGATAGCAGCCTAGGTAAAGTTAGTGAGACCCTATCTTGAAAATCAAATAAAAGCAAATGAGCTTAAAGCAAACAGAGAACAGTGATAGAATGTTTGCCTAGTGCAAGGCTGTAGCAGTAGCAGGTGTGTGTGTGTGTGTGTGTGTGTGTGTGTGTGTGTTGGTGTGTGTGTGTGTGTGTGTGTGTGCAGAGATAGGATTTAGGATTTCTTAAATGAAATTTGACAATTTAGGGTTTCCACTTTTCTCCTATTTAATAATAAGATGAAGATAATTAAGTGATGTGAGGTTTAAGTGATGCAGAAAATAGTCAACGCATCATCTTTAAGTAACACAAGTATAAAAGACAATAAAGCTCTCTCCTGAAATAGCAATGAGAAACTCTGTTGACCTAGAGCATGTGTTCTTTGCAGTGGGACTTAGAACAAGCCACAAAGGTACAGCTAGAAAATGGCTGAGTGAAAGAAGAAAAGTCTCTACCGATTCAGAAATGAATTATTCCTGGGATTCTGCTTCCTAGTTCTTTGTTACAGAAAGTGAGGTTTATGTAGGTAATTGGGGACCAGGAAGCAGCCACCCTGGAGATAATTCTAGGCAAGCCTGTGACCACCCAGCTTAGCTTGTACATCTGGAAGTAAAGCTTCTCTTAGTTTAATCAAAGGTTTCCTATGCACCGTGTTGTTCTGTTCTTTATCCCTGATTTTTCCTCCCAGGCTGATGAAGAAAGTGTCAGTCATATTTCTCCCTCTAAGCCTGCTGCTCAGATGAGAGGCTAGAGAACTTCAAAGCAGTGGCAGTACGCTGCCCTCTGCTGGCTCTCTCCTGTCACCAACCCAGTGCTAGCTTTGCAAGGGTCATGGAAGCCACAAAGTCTAGAAGGCGTGGGCAAAGGCTATCTTTTCTTTTATGTTAAAAAAAAAAGATAAAAAGAAGGCAAGCTGAAATGGGTTCATGGGACGATTCCTCTACGAGTGGCTGGTGTTCAGCTGTCAGAATTGTCATCATCTAGGCTACCATATCTCTAGGCAGGTTTGTTTTGCTTGGGCCGAGCACAGCTGTGCTTTTCAAAAACTATTTTTAGGCCATTGCTTCACAATGCTGATCAAAGAAGTTAAAGTCACATCTCTACAGACTCATTTGGAGGAAACACCAGACATCTGTGGTGGTGGGAACTGAGGTGAAGGCTGGAGACATAAAGGGTTGAAGAGAAGGCACATATCTCACAGCAACTTACATCATTCTTTAACTGGTTCCCTGGACAGTTTTGAAAGCTCTCTCTTTAGAAGGCTCTGTCCCAGATTCCTGGGATACACAAATGAATAATATAATAATATCTTGGGAAGCAGCTAAACAAGTGGGGAATTACAGAGAAGTCGAAAGCTAGAGTTTAATCTAACGTTGTCAGTATCTTCTGTACCCATGGTTTCAGTGGATGCAATCAAGCACAGACAGAAAATACGTGAAAAAATAATGTATCAGTACATACAGACCCTATGCCCACTCTATTTAAATATCTTTCCTTAAAGAATATAGCAAAGCAATATTTACCTTGAGTTGCTATTTATAGGAATATAGAAATGATTTAATATGTGCAGGAGGTGATGTGTGGGGTGTATGCAAATGCTGAGTGATTTCATGTAAGGAGCTTGAGCATCTGCAGCTATGGATATGTAAGCATGTACTGGAACCAGACTCCTGCAAATACTGGGGGATAATTGCATGGTAAAAATGACATGGGGATGTGCCAAGGAGGATCATGTTTCTAAATACATCTGGAGAACCAGATGATCTGAGCTGAAGTTCGGAGATTATGGCTTAATAGCCACAGCACTGGGAAGGCCACTCCAGTTGCAGGGAGCATCACTGCACAAAATACAAAACAGGGCATCAGTTGCTAACCTGGCCCCAGTGGGCTGGAAAAAAAGGTACATATAAATCTAAAGTTTTAGACAACAAACCATCAATTCGATGCTCAGAGGTCAGTGGAGGCAAGGGGAGAAGCAGACAGATCCAAGCAGAGAAGCGTAATATAAAGTCTCAGAGGGCAGAGTAGAAGGAGGGGTCTCAGACCAGAAGAAAGAATGCATTAACATTGCTTCAATCTGCATATTGGATATGGACCATTGCTTCCAGGCAGGTGTATGTCCCAGTCATAGTCAGAAACTTGTAAATGGCAATCTCTTGGTACCTGTATGAAATGTGTATACAATGGCCAGAGGTAAGGGGGAAATGTTAAGAGAATTGTGGTTCAGCTGCTGGATGAACTGATAAGTACCCTCTGGAAAAATAATCATTTTAAAAAGCTTTAGGACATGGGAAAATCTTGTGATAATTCAAGATCCAAATATGTGGGAGAAAATAAAATCCAGATGGAAAAATACTAACAATAATGCTATTCTTTTCTACTTTGTATATATGTTATCGAACATCCTTATATTACTTTTATAATTACTTTTTTAATCTAAAGAAGCATAAAGATAAAATATATACCCTGATAAGCCATAGACAAAAATTATCCTAATTACCCTACCTAAATAATGACCCTCTTTATGTGGCCACTGTAGATTAACTTTCCTTCCGAATTGTATTTCAGTTTGTGTGGTATATTCGACTTGCTTGTTAAGCCTGTCTACAGCCTCCTCCTTACCCATACACCCGGCTCCCCCCTTGCTCCCTAGATGTGTGGGCAGTATTGTGATGTCTGCCTGTTAATTTTGCTGTGACTGGGGCTGGTGTCTGGTTGGTGATTCATGTTTGTTCCAAAGTTGTACATCTGTGTTGGTTGCTTTGAAACTCTGCCCCCAGGGAATATGAAAGGCCATTTGTCTGAGACTGCTTCTTTGCATCAGAGAATTCTCCCCTGTCTTCTTCTAAATTCCATCAAGCTCTCTTGTGAGTATAGCACTGAAGAAAGAAAAAAAAATCAAAGACAAATATATAAAGAGAGTCTGGGTGTCAGCTGTGCTGACACTAGTGAATATCTTAGGTATTAAAACTAGGAACAGAATGCCCTCTGAACCTCAATTTTAGACTAGAGTTTTGTGGACTTACCCTCTGCCCACTAGGAATGCTTCTAGAAGAAAAGAGGGCAAAGTGAGCTCTGATGGTACACCCAAGGGAAAAAGTTCTGAGAGCTGGGTGGGCATATCCACTTGGCACCTCTTCTAAGATGTTAGTGCAGATACACACAGCAGTGATATTCATAACATTTAATGACTAGTACCACATGAACCAAGTAAATGGACTCAGGCCATCATGCTGGAGCTCAAGATCCCCTGTTGTTCCAAACACCAAACCTTTAGTTACTGGCTCACCATCCCATCCTGGAGGGCCTGGGGCAGTGGCTGGATGCCAATGACTTAAAAAATATTTTGTTGCTTTAATATCCAGAAGTCTGTACAGATACATACCAGATACAAGAATACCCAAGAACTTTCAAAGCTTGTGATCACTGTTAGAGTTCGAGTAATCCCACTTGCACCTTTTAAGAACTTGCACTCCATGTCCTTAAAAAGGGTTCAGAGACAGCATCTGGGCCTACCAGCTCTACAAGATTCAGGTGGCATGAAAGAACTCTTCTCCACAAAGGTTCTCTTCATTTTGCTCTGCAACTAATACAGATCTCACCCAAGGGAAGGTTGTAGTTTGTTTCATTATGTTTTTATCTGCTGTAATGTATGTGGCTTACAACCTAACTTTACCTCGAGCAAGCTTATGAGACATCGCTTTGGCTGCCTGTCTACAACCTTTTAAGAGCCTATCCCATGTCATTGGCTTGGGGAGGAAATTCATAGGTGGCAACTTGAAAACCCAAATACCTATTGGGTTGCTGTAGCTTTTTCTTGTCCTTTAACCCAGAGAGTCTCTGGATCTAGACAGTGAAAGGAATTCACAGTTCATTGCCCAGTGGATCCTACTGGAACTGTGTGATTACCAAAATCTCAGGTTATGAAGAATTGTGTTGGAAGACTCAGGTCTTCCAAGACTCCATCTACAGTTGTTCCCCTTCCCTGCATCCTCATTTTGTGCAGTTTTGGTTACCTGTGGTCAACTGTGGTTCAACAATGCTGTGGAAAATTCCAGAAATAAGGATTTCATAAGTTTTAAATAACTTATCATAGTATATTTTATCATTGTTATGAGTTGCTTATCTCTTACCATGTCGAACTTATAAATTAAACTTATCACCAGAATATATGTACAGGGATAAAGTACAATATATGGAGATCTGGAATTGTCTACCTGTTTTTGTAGATAGGAGTTTTCAGTACATCTCCTGCATCATATAAAAGGGTAGTAAAACTATTCTTATGGCCTGTTACTTTAATAATCAGGGTCTATTCATCTCCTAAACCTTGTTTACCAAAATTGAAGAGTGGGATAGAAGTAGGATAGAATTATATATTTTACAGAATTGTTAGGGTCAGATGAAATAATATGTCAGAAAATACCTTGTCAACATGTGTGTGTGGTGTGTATACATATACATATATATATATAAGTATACATATGTATATATACATATACAAATATATGTGTATACATGTATACATATATGTATATATATATGTCTAGACATATATACATATATAAGTATACATATGTATATATACATATATAAATATATGTGTATACATGTATACATATATGTATATATATGTATAGACATATATGTATATATATGTCTAGACATATATGTATATATACCTATATATGTGTATCTGCTTTCCCTTTATATATATATATATATATATATATGCTCTATTTTCTCTCCTTTCTCTCTCTTTCTATATAATCAAAATATATCTGAAGAGAACATCATTGTTAGAATTAGTGGAAGAAAAGAACCAAGAACTTAAGTTATGGCAGATGTGTGAGTATAAGAGAAGCCAACGATTATGGTCTAACCTGGGGAAAAAGGGCAAAGGGCATCCTTGCCTCATACCCTTTCACGTTGTAAAGCTTCAGCTAGACAGCGGTGGGTGTTCTAGAGAAAGGTTGTTACTATCATTTGAGGGTAAGTGAAGTTATATGTATAGGAAAACGTATATGGACAAACGTGAGAAGAACACAATACTTAGGGTAATACCCAGTATGGGGAGAGAAAATGTACCAAAATCTCCAGTGCTCTTGTTTGTGTGTTCATTGATCCCAGCTGGCTCAAATAATTCTGGGCTTGATAGCAATTCCCAGAGCTGTGAGGACTGATCAGAAATCTCACTGATCTCACTGTGGAGCTAGTGAAGTTATCATCCTCTACAGCCAAGCTCTATAGGAATTTGGTGTTACTAGATTAAATCATTTCTGTGGTTAAACTTTAATATGAATATTAAGTCTTAGGTCAGACTTCTCATCTACTCAGACAGCATATATATATATATATATATATATATATTCAGAATAAACATTTGTTCCCAAAACACTTAGAAATGTGCGTATTGTATCTTTAATGAAACCATATTTATTTGTGGCAAAAAAATCCTTGCAGTTAGGAATACTCATTCTCATGATATTTCAGTTTTTGACTGGAGATACTATCACCAAACTATTTTACTCTTGGCTCCAATTCTGAACTTGTCAAATACACTCTTGCTAATCTTGGTGTTTGTTCCTGGCACTAAATTCTGGCTTTGCTAATGGTAGGCTCAAATAAATGTCTGAACAGTCTCTGTAAGACATAGTTTCCCATTACAAAATGGAAATTATAATGACTATAACTCAGAGCCATTTTGAGAATGAAAACTTTCTGTAAAGTGTAAAGCATTATTATATATTCCTGGTACAAAGTATTCCATATATAGGTCCTTGATGCGTATTAGATGTCTTCCACCTGTGATTCTCATGTGACAAGAGTTCTCTGCTTTCTCCTCAAGCTTTGATGTGGAAAATGGCCCTTCACCAGGTCGGAGCCCACTGGATCCCCAGGCCAGTTCGTCTTCTGGGCTGGTGCTTCATGCCACCTTCCCCGGCCACAGCCAGCGCAGAGAGTCTTTTCTCTACAGATCAGACAGCGACTATGACTTGTCACCAAAGGCAATGTCGAGAAACTCATCACTTCCAAGCGAGCAGTGAGTACAACTCTTCTTGTCCAACTGCTAAATCTCATACTTTCTTCACATTTAACCCTGTCACAGCAAGATCAATGGCTCTCCTTTAACCCAAGGGAATAGGAAGGAGAAAAGTAAACAGAAACAGAGTTGACAAAGATGGCCATCTTAAGAACATTACTGTTCTATAGCATGTGGCTTTGTAGCTTGGATTTTATCCAAGGGGGCTAACTGAGCACAATGCTCAGTTCACATCTGTTATTGATATTATAAAAAAAATTCATTGGGCTTCATTTCTTAAACTGCTGAATCATTTATAGGATGGAAACCTGAACATATTTTGCAGGTCACATTTGAAATTTTGGCTGCACATGCATTTTGTATGACGCTCCACCAGAGAACGGTAGTTGGTTATCAGCATTTGTCCCCACTTAGATATTTAGCTGAGGTGTTATTCAGTATGAACCTGTGTATCTTCTTGAGGACATTCACACAACAGTCCCTTGTTTTCCTGGATTCTTGATGAGACACAACAACATATACTCCTTTGCCCTGGGCAGCACAGATAATGTTTTTGTTTTGCTGCTATTAAATGTAGGTTGCTAACAATTACTGGATTGCCTATTTATTAAATTCTGAAACTAAATAAAATTGGATGCTGAAATCTATGCTTTAAAAGGTTTCCAGGCACACATACAAGTGTTTTTAACATCATATGTTGTAAAAAATATCAGTAACTCCTTAACGTCTACAGCCTGGAAAATTCCACAGGATTCTCTTCCTCTGTTAGAAAGAAAGCCACAAAGGTCTGCCTTCTTGTGAAGGGGCAGAGGGCATTTTAAAGCTAGCAGCAAGAATTATTGCCCAGGATATTTCTGCCAGAAAAATTTAATGGAACTACCCCAGATGTATTTTAATCATTGTGAGGACCAAAGTTCATTTTTTGTAAATTCATTTGAAAGAACTGAAACTCTCTGATATACCATGCAGTATGCTAGGTTCTATGGATGACATACAAAACCATAGAAAAATAACAGATGAGTCTAAAACAGATTTCATACCCCCAAAGTTTCTAGTCTCGGGGAGAGCACAGCTAAACATACACACACACACACACAGAACCACAGAGTGGATGTGAATCATGAGACCACATTCCCTTACATCAGTTATCTCTGTTAATTGTCATAGGAATCCTGTCCAGTAGGGTTCACTATTTACCCCACTCTTTAGATAATGACTCTGAGACATTGAGAGACTGGCTTCTATCTCATAACTAAAGATCATGCTATATCCCATGTTGTAGCTAACAATGATTGTGTTAGTCTGTTTTCTGTTGTTATAGCAAAATATATAAGACTATGTACTTGATAATTAAAGAGGTTTATTTGATGATTTCAGTGGTTGGAGGGTCAAAGGATCATGGCTCTTCTCTCTGTCTACATTTATAGATGGCAGAAAAATAGAAAAGGAACTAGCCATGCGCAGAAGGGCAAAGTGAACTGGATGATGTTGCCTTATAACAACTCACTAAAATGATAACTAACTCCCGTTAAAAGACCTACATTAATCTTTTCTCTCTAAGATGATAAAAAGACCTACATTAATCTTTTCTGTGCAAAATGCTTCCAATGACCTAACTACCTGGCACTAGGCTCCACCCCTTAACGGTCCCATCACCTCAACATCACCACATTAAAGACCAAATTTATAACACATGAATCCTTCCTTGGAGGACACAATGAATCCAGATCCAAACCATAGTGATGAGCATATTCAAAACTTTTGGATTTCTCTTTGTTTATATTCTTCTAACTGTGAATAGCATTGGTATGACCAGGCTGGAAACAAACCAATGCAGAGTAAGGGCTACCTGAGGCTAGAGGAGAAGTAACCATATTGAGTTGGCTTGACTATCATTCTAATTCTTTCCTCTACCAAGATAAAAACATAAAAGCTTTCTAGAGTTCATCATGAAGGAATGTAGGAAATTTGGTAAACTCAAAATAATTGAGCTTCATTCACATGGTAATTTGCAGACAAAAGACTAGCTTTAGAAGTGAGTCATTCTCCAAATTAATTCTCATTCCAGCTACTAATTCTCCAAGCTCATTCTAAACAGCTTGATGAATCTCCAGATTCTTCAGATCCTTTGAAGGAGACTTTGAGCAGATTCCAGAGCAAACTTTGTTGTTTCTTGAATTGGAATCAAAGGCTTGTAAAGATTTTAAACATAAAGAGAATTTAGAGATTACAATGTATACCTGGTGAAAGATGTAGTTCTGCGTGTTATATGCTGAACCTCTGTTACTGCTAACTTCTCTCTTTGCAATTTACTGACCAGAAAATATTTCTCTCTTCTAACATTAAGACCTATTGAATGTCACCAACTTATACTTAGGAAAGTAAGAATGAATATATAACTTACCTAGTATTGTGAAGAGAAAGAAGTTTTAAATAAGAAGGAAAATCCTACTCCTGTAAAAATAAAGGAGAGTCTTGCCCAAGAATACAAAATGGGCAATGTAATATTACACTATGTTGATAACAGAATATATTAAAATATTTGTGAATAAAAATAGCACAAGCTTGCGCTTTGAAAACATTTTACATTACAGGATAAACTTTCATGCTTGCCAGCTTAGAAATTTATATTTACCAATATGAAAGAAAACAGAATCATCTGGTATTTCATTTCATCAGGACTATGTCAGAAAATCCAGTTCCACACATACATCTGGATCTTAGCTGAAGTAATATTTATGGAGCTCTTTCACCCTAAAAAGCTCAGGATAAACCAAAATAGAGAACAAAAACGTCCTAAGCTCCCCATCTGCCTTCTTCCAATAGATCTAGGGAGATGACGCGTCAGTCTTGAAATGTCTAGTTACAGGAATTTCCCTGCTAAGAAATCCCTCAGACAAGCCGCCACCAGTGACTTATGCCTGTAATCCTAACTACTCAGGAGGCTGAGATCTGAGGATCAAGGTTCAAAGCCAGCCTGGCAGAAAAGTCCGTGAGAGTCTTATCTCCAATAAACCACTAGAAAACTGTAAGTGGAGCTGTGGCTCACGTGGTAGAGTGCTTACCTTGAGCTGAAGAGCACAGGGACAGTGCCCAAGGCCAGAGTTCAAGCCCCATGACCAACAAAAATAAGAAAAAAAAGAAAGAAAGAAATCCCTCAGACTCAACACACAACAGTAATGCATTTATATAATAAGTGGGAGCCTTCATACAATTCTGCTATACTAAATCCTAATAATAGAAAGAAACATTAGTTTTTAAGCATTTCTTGTCCAAATTCTCTCAAAAAATGGGAGAAAATTATAGGTAGGGAGACTAGGCAAAGGTTATTAATTGGGGAAAAAACGATTGGAAGATTAAAAAAGAGAGGTAGAAGTAAAGACTTCTAGTAAAGAAAAACAAAGTCTTCACAGAGTCCCCAAAGAAACAACAGATGCTTTCCTGGAGGTGACAATAATCTGTTTGTGCTATTCTGTTTTTGGATTATAGTCAACTCTATTGTAACCCCATCTCAGGTTGAGGTACACATTTTACAGTGGAGTATTAAAGTATTGGAAATTGACAAGGGTAATTTTATTGCCCAAAGTGTTGCAAGAACTGCTCTGTACAAGAATCAGCTTTGATTATGGACCTACCAAGCCACAGAGCAGTAGCCACCATGTTTTTTCCATATGGTCACATCATTTGCAAAGCCTTCCACAGACAGTTTTTGAATGCTAACATTTACATGGAGACTAAGAGGTTTCCAGAAAGGGTTGTCAGGGGAAATGAGACCTAAGGACCAATATAAAAAAGTACAAATAAGAGTTCACTCAAATTTAAGACCTGTTTATTAATTGACTACCAAAAAGTACTCTGACTTACATCCATTCCTCTTACTAGTACTATAAATGTTAAACACATTGGATCTTTTTATGATCTAAATTATCTGTCAGGAAAACCACACAGTTCTCAAATATGTAATACTTAAAGTACTTTCCATATATCAATTCATCTAATCTTTATATCCTCAGGGTGGTAGGTACTATAATCTCCTTTAAAGAGGAGGGCATTAGGGAAACAGAGTTTGAACTCAAAGAGTACAAGCAGATAAGCTTTTGAGAATATCCAGTATATCAATTCTGCATGGGGCTGAAAAATAAAAATAATGATGTTAATTTCTGCTTGTCTGCCTTTCCAGCTCCTAAAAGGATCATATTCATTTTATCTTTTAATAAGGATTCATCTAAATAGGTTCTTGACTGTGCCTTCAAAGGAGCTAAAGATTTGGCAAGTCAGTAAGTGGTTTTAATAGGGGCAGAAAGGTACATAAGAGGGAAGGCCAGTGTGATAACTAACTCTCTAGTTCTGGCCGGCACTGTGGGAGGCCCTGCTCAGTATGGCTGAAACAGCCAACAGGAGGGTTAGGGAAGTGGTGAAAGAGAAGAAACAAGAACCTTGTCATTAAAGGCCCAGGAATTGTTCTTTATGCTGAACACAAACTGTGGGGAGCTAGTACAGGCCTTAATTTTAGGAAGGAAGATACATGATCAGATGTTTGTTTGTGACAGATGGCTCTAATTGCAGTGTGAAGTAAGATTTGGAGAATGGAAAAGCTTAAAGAACCAGATGGGAGGCTGCTTTGGTAATACATATAATAGACGATGGCAAACCACATCTGAGTAGGTTTAGTGGGAGATTCATAAATATTTGCCAAATCAACAGGGGTTGGTGGTTAATGTGAAGTAAGGAAAAGGGAAGTTTCAAGCTTGGCCAATAAGATAGGCAATTGCATCATTTCCCTGAGATCAGGAACTTGCTTTCATCACATGAAATAATGTCTGTGGAAGCACTATGTAAACTAGTGTGCAATGGAAGGTGAATTTATTAGACTACAATAGAGGAAGGCATTGACAACTTAAGTACACCCTGAACAGCTGGGAAGAAAGGCATTCAGCTCTTTCATTTTAATAACAAAGATACCTCCTTCTAATAAGAATAGCTTTTTTTTTTTTTGTTGATCCTGAGGTTTGAACTCAGGGCCTCAGCTCTGTCCCTGAGCCTCTTTGTGCCCAAGGCTAGCACTCTACCACTTGAGCCACGATGCCACTTCAGGCTTTTTCTGAGTGATTTATTGGAAATAAGAGTCTCATGGACTTCTCTGTCCCAGCTGGCTTTGAACCACAATCCTCAGATCTCAGTCTTCTGAGTAAATAGGATTACAGGCATGAGCCACTGGTACCTGCTAAGAATAACTTTCACTAAATAAATGTTTTATGAAACAAAAACTTATTAAAATTGTACAAGTATAATAGCTCATTATAGGAACCCCATTTTACAGATGCAAAAATCAAGATATGGAAAGATTGCCTAATAACTTGCCTAATAACTCACAACTAATAATACTGCATTTGACAACCAACTGATACTGTCCAATATCTGTCCACTAGTGTCCACCACTATATAAGACAGACTAAAATCAATTACAAGGGAGTCCATGTACAATTTCTGCGTTTAAAGAGGAAACAGTGAAGTGAAATTAATTAATAGAGTTCAGACTGTAATCGTTAGAAGCAGCATTTTTTTGCTTTCTAGATAATTATATCATTTTCTAATTCACACCCACACCTCAATTCCAAGAGTCCAAGACTCAGTTCTATGACTAGTATTCTCAGTTGTACTCTGTATTCATCCTGTAATGTACTGCTTTGGTCACTAGAGGGTACTCGTGCAATAGTTGTGCATATCTAGCCTGGTTCCTGAATTGTTTTTAGTTTAGGAAATTATGATAAATTCATCCATTATTTATTTATTTTGTTGGTTCTGGTCCTGGGTCTTGAACACAGGTCCTGGGCACTGTCCCTGAGCTTCTTTTGTTCAAGGCTAGCACTCTACCACTTTTGCCACAGCTCCATGTCTACCTGATTTTTGTTTTGTTTTGTTTTGTTTTGTTTAAAGCAGAGATAAGAGTCTCATATACTTTTCTGCCTGAGCTAGCTTTGAACCATGATCCTCATATCTCAGCATCCGAATAGACTATTTAAAATTTAATAGGAAGTATCTAGGAAAAAAGTCATGAGGACACATAAGAAAGCAAGAAGATGTTGGAGAAGTTTTAAGGTGCTGTTGAGTTCTTGGGGTACATGTTGACAGTAAGATAACCATTGGTATCTAGATGGAGACATGAAGCATGAAATAAGGGCATTCAAGCTACAGATTTAGGAGATGGTTAAGGCAATAATAGCAGATAGATTCATAAGGTGATGGTATGAATAGATATTGACCCCAAGCTTAGGATTCTTGGGAGAGAAGAAATTATATTAATTATCTATGTTTTTTAAATTTCTCATTCTATATTTATATCTAAATTTATAGTTCTTTTTTTTTAAAAAAACGCTTTTCAGTGGTCAGGGACTGCTTATCCCTAAAAGAAATGTTCATATTATCTGAACTGTAAAATGGTAACCTCTCTGAACAAACCTTTTGTACAGCAATAAAAGTATATTAAAAATACTTTTCACTCTCACATTTTGTTTTAATTTGAGGGATTCTGTACAATTCTGTACAATTTGATATGACAGCTGTGCAAGATCATAAAATGAGAAGCATGGTATTTATAAGCACAGATTTGGGGAATCAGATAGTTCTTCCATACACTTATGGGGTGCTAGCTAAGCAACTGTTTAGTGGCACTGCATCCTGATGTCACATCAAACATGAAAATGGGACGAGTACTTGCCTCTTAACTTTGTTACAAAAGTTAAATGAGATAATGCACATAAAAGGCCTGACGTGAATAATCACTCATGGAAATTGTGTAATTACTCTTTGGGTCATTTTGTAATTGTTCTTTGTGTGTGTGGTGTGTGGTATGGTGTGTGTGTATGTGTGTGTGTGTGTGTGTGTGTGATATAAAGTGAATATACAGAACATTTCTAGTTAACCTTGATGAGACTTCTAATTAAAGACAAAGGAGGAAAGTAGCATATGAAATAGGATACCATGTTAAAAGTGTATGCTACAGAGGCCCAGGTGGGTGTATATGCTGTTCAGCTCTGGATCCTCAGTTCTCACTCAGGTCCTGGTACCAGGCAGATTGCTGTCATGGAGCTACTGAATTAGGTGTTGTCTTTGTGTGGTGCTAGTGAGGACAGAGGAGTTTAGAATAGACAATCAGGGGAGCTTAGCATCACCAGCTCCTGTGCTGCTATCCACATCATAACAATGAATTGGTCTGAGTTTGTGACTGCAGCCCAGGCCAGCATATCTTTTTATAGCTTTAAAACCTTGCTAAGGAATGTTATGTTGATTTATTAAAAACGAGTGCCAGAGAGATAATACAGTCTTAAAATTGCAATACATTAAGGATGGCATAATTAGGTTTTGTCCCAAATGAAGGACAATGTTATCATTTTTGTAGGTTTGGTCTGACCCATTCAAACCTTTTCCTTGGGTATTTTTAAGGAGAAAAAAAAGTATATTAAAAACAAAAAAAGTAATGGGATTCCCAGAGAGGAATTTCTGTTTAAATGCCGTTAAAGCTGTGGTTCAAATCAACAAAAGCCAGGAAATTCAAAGTTAACCTTTATCCAGCCTGTTATACCTTTTTTCCAACACTGTGTGTCTGTGAAGAACAGCTCCCTCTTTGAATTTCCTGGCTATAGTAACCAAAATCCACAAGTTGCTTTGAATTACAGTACTCTGGGCTGCTATTTAATGGAACTACACCCTGAGGATACATGCTTACTTGCAAAGGCTTATATGTGGAATCCCTGTAAATCTAGAATCCATGAACCTGCTGATTGATACAGTTGGGGGGGGGGGGGTGTGTGTGTGTGTGTGTGTGTGTGTGTGTGTGTGTGTGTGTGTGTGTGTGTGTGTGTTCCTTTCTTTCCTTCTTTCTTTGAGATCCCGTGGGATCTCAATTTCTGCCCAATTGGAAATTCTGCCATCTATGCACACAGAATTGATAGGACATTTGCTTTACTTCTACTGACAAGGGTAATATTACACTTTTAATGCTTTTTTTTTCCTCTTTTTCACTAGACACGGTGATGACTTGATCGTCACTCCTTTCGCCCAGGTATGTATTCTGCTTGTCCTGGCTTGCTCTCACTCATGAGATGTTCTAAATGTGACTTCTAAGCATGAGCATTTGTCTCTACCAATCTTCTGAAATCTTCTCCTAGGTCCTCGCCAGCTTGAGAAGTGTGAGGAACAACTTCACTCTACTCACAAATCTTCACGGAACATCCAACAAGTAAGTTGACTGTGTACACTCACAAATCCCTTCCAGAAAAGCAGAAAACACTGCACATCATGTTTAAAAGTAACTATTGCACAGAGAAATAGTACCCAAGATAAATTAGGCTACACAAGGAAATTTGAAAATCCAATGGAGCAATATATTTAAAATTGGTAAAACATGAAAAATTATCAGGTCTGTGTGTTATTAATTTTGTACCCTTAGCACAGTATACCATAGGGTCTCAACAAATGAAATAATGATATTTTTGTTTGACTCTCTATCCAAAATGGCCATAAAGGTTATTTAAATTCTTTTTCAGTAAGTTATCAATTATTCCAGAAATTCAAACTCAAAGGTTATGAAACAGTCCATACAGACTGTTTTCAAATGATATAAAAACAGGTTTATGAAGTTTCATTCTTCTCTGCCACCAAATGAATATATGACCTGGATCACTTCAATTTACATCTTTGATCCTGGGTCTTCTCACATGTAAAATGAAGGAATTGAATTTGCTTTTTCCTACAGTAACTTTCTCCTCAAAATCTATGAGCCTAACTGAACTTCTGTGCACTCCACTCTACTGCGTGTTTTAAAAGGTTACCTCAGGCTTAGGAAACTGTAGAATCCATGATTCTGGGATCCAATATTTATTTTGTATATACTATTCATTCATGCATAGGCGTACATGTACATTATCAAATACTTACTGTGCACCTGTTTCGTACTTAGCACTGATGATACAACAATGATCAAAACATAAAGGTCCTCTGCATTAAGGCATTTAATATGAAGTTCCTAGAGATGATGTGGTAAATAATCAGACCAGGACTGTAGCCACATGGGACTATGGTCGACAATTGTGGTCTACAGGCTCCCTCTATGTTCCCCTTCCCCATCCTTAATAATTAGAAGCCTCTTCTGTCTTCCTGAGGTATCTTTCTCTGACCTATTACACCTAGCTGAATTGCTCTCATTTGGCTCCAAGGCACTTTCAATACCTTTTCACGCTTTTTTTTTCTTTTTTAAAGTGGGTACTTGTGTTTGAACTAAAAGCATCCCACTTGCCAAGCAGGTGCTCTACTGTTGAGCCACGTCTCTAGCTCTGTTTGGCTCTTTGGCGTTAGTTTTTGAGATAGGGTCTTTCTTGATTCCTGGTCAAGTGTGCACCTGGACCATGATGCATATATTTTTGGCCTCTCACCGTAGCTGAAATGATAGGGAATGTGCCACCACAGCCAGCCTCTTCCACTTAGATGGAGTAGACTTGTTGACTTTTCTTCCCAGGGTTGAAATTATAAACAAAAACTATAAACTTCCCAATCACAGCCTCCCAAGTAACTAAGGTGATAGCTACCATCATACAGATCCTTATCATTCCCTTTTTGGAATTCTGCCATCGTAGACTGTGTGCCCCTGATGCCTAAACTTGTGTTGGTTTTTCTTTGAATTTTTAAGTAGTAGAATGTCACATAGTTCACACTCTACAAATAGTGATTTTTAAAAAATGCTCATGACTGTTATTGTCATCTCCACTCTCTGGATAAGGAAACAAAGCTTCAGAAGAGTACATGACTTACACAGGACCACACAGTTCTAGACAACAACAGCCATACATGGAGCCTGGTGTCCTGTCTTGCAGTACAGTGTTCTCATTGACTGTACCTGCAGAGTTCCCCTAAATTATGGGAGATGTTCCTGGAAACTTTTAGAAGAGAAAGATACTTAGGAAGAACTTGTGTAATAGAGGACAGCAAGCTGGAGACATTTGCTAAAGCAGTATCTTGAGGACTTCACACATGAGGATGACACTCTGGGACAGAATAATATAGATGGGAAAAAATGGAGGAAAGGATGAAAAAGGACACATTTTAAAGGCTTCTTTAGTACAACTGGACTCACAAGGGCTACATTACATAGCTACAAGAAGTAGGCATTAGTTTTTCTATTTGCTACCGTGGCCTTGGGGCTTTCTCCTCTGTTAGCAGTAGTTGGGCGTCTACTACCCTGGTGATTAATAACCTATGTCAGCTTAAACCACTTTCTCAATAAGCCTGTGGGGTTCCAGGCCACATAAACGTTCAGGAACTAAGTACCTTGAGCTTATTGTTCCCATACACAGAACTGACCCATTTTCAAGTCTACCTGAGAATCCTTCAAATTTAGTATGGCCCTTTGTGCCACACTAAATAAGGAGAATGTGTCTCTAGCAACAAGACATGTACGCTTCTTCCACAAACACATATCCACATGTGTACAGAGTTGAGCCTGATGTCTATTTCAAGCATTTTTTTGTATAACCAATACCAAACAACAAAATTTTAAGGCAGCCTAATTCCCTCTTGTGCTTCATCAAACTGAGTTAAGATTGTCTCAGCGTAGCCCAAGGAGGGAGACCTGGGTCTCAATCAATTAATGGGTTTCAGCTATAGGTGGAATAGTCTGTGGAAATCTGAGGGTCCATGTAATACACCCCATTCTATTTGTGTTATGTTCAATATTCTCAAACAACTAAAGAAAATCCAGAGAAGGCTCCGAAAGGAAAATTTGCAGCCAGGAGTGGATACAGCATGCAAAGAGCATCTCTTCATCTCCCACACACATATTCACTTACATTAACACTGAAACTGGAAGATTTATGGAATTCAGACGTTGTTTTCTTGGATATTTAACTTTGGTTCCAGAGTGCCACTCCCTGCCTTGAATGTAACATTTAAGCAATAATTATGTCCTTGGAGTAGTTTTCATGAGACATCTGGTTAGTGTGGTTTATTATATGAAAAAGAACTCCCACATTGAACTACGCCTCTCACAAGTTGGGGTTCCTTTTATCTTTTGGCTCTCTGTGCTGCATAAAAGTGGTCCATTGTTTGCCTGAGCTTTGGCACCCAAAGGGTGAAAAATCTCAGAGTTCCTGTGGAGGTGATTTCTTTGCACTTTCATGAAATGTCCCATTGAGGTATGCTTGATTGAGCCTGTATTTCTTGGCTACAAATTAAAACCTACATTTCCTTTGTCCCAGGAGCTAATTTTGAAAAAAAATGTGGCTTTCATTTGGGATTGTTAATACAGATAAGCTCCCCTAAAGCATTTGCTAACTTACAATAAACCAACAGATTAATGTATTGCTCCACCATAATGTAGAGTAATAATGGTGTGTGGATGAGTGTCCATTAGCCAGTAGTCTGAAATTCAAGAATGGAGTTTGGAGCAAAGTGGTCTCCTTCATCATAATCCCTGTCACTAACATAATGGTATGTCATGTGTGGCTACCAGGAAATCACATACCATCACTGCATTAACATTCTTCCAAAGCATGGTTCAGTCAAAATGAATGTAATCTTTGAGAAATAATTAGTAACCGCTTTTTAAAATATATACCTGAAATCTCTTTCACTGCTGTATATACTTTGGCATGGGGTTTAAATTAGCTGAGAATCATAAAATCTTGAGCATTCAGAGCTGGAAAAAAAAACCCTAGCCAAATTTCCTTAGAGTAAGAGAGGAAATATATGGAAAACCCCTCACGCAGGACCTAGCACATTGTAAATCAGCCGTAAATGTTAGTTGCCATCGGCTCACCTCAAGTGAGGAAGAAACGGAGTGGTTCTGTGAGTTGCCGAGGGCTACATAGTTGGAAGGTGCCAGAGCCAGGCAGAGGATTCTTATCTTCTTATTCATAGCCCAGTTCTCTCTCTGCTCTGGGAAGTATTAACTGCTGTGGCCCTATCCCCTGCCCTTCAACTCCCCCTCCCCCATCTCGAACATCCAGTTTCCTCTTATTATTGTGTCATACATTAAGGACCATTGGAAACTGGGCAAGCAATATAATTTTCCCCAATATCATTTTTCCCTCACAGTCATCACTTTTTTCTAACTTGCAGCCTCATGCTTTACATACCATGCCTTCTAGAGTTATTTATTCATTTAAAATGTATGGAGTCTCTTCTTTGTACTGGGGATCAAGAATAAAAGATAGCCCAAACAAACATGGTTTCTGCCTTTTGAAGCTTCCATACAGAGATGCTTGGTCTTAATTAGCAACTCTAAATAAAGGCCATATAGTTACAAATGACATCCAGGAAAATAGAATTTTTGTATTATGTCCAACTTCCAGAAATCACAGAAGGAATGAAGTCCTGCAAATAGTCATGTTATTAAGAAAGGAGAGATTTCCAACATTTAGGATCACATAGTTAAATGGCTCCTTAACAAAAAGCCTTCTTTGGAACTTAGCAGTAGATATGGGATAAAGTTATTAAAAGCATTCTATGAATTCAATGAACATGCTTTGAATGCCTGAGTCATACAAAATATTATGTGGGAGTGCAGGGATGCAACGGAGAAGGAGATTCAGCCTTTGCTTTTATTTCTCCCAGGTGAGTTAGGAGGAGACACATAGAAAGATGTGAATTGCAATACAATATGTGCAATGCAATGAGGGTGGGCAGAGGAGACAACAGCACAGGCAAAGAGGGCCAGGCACAGGACAGAAGGCTCACCTTAGCAGGAGATACCTTAGTATAGTCCCAACATACGTAAAAAGAGGTTAAAATGGAGGCTGGTAAAGGAGGAGGAGACGAGTATTACCTAGCAAATCTCTGCAAAGACATAGCAATGGTAGGTAGCATGTAGACTTAAGACCATAAAAACACCAGGTGATGGTTGTTCACATCTCTAATCCTAGTTACTCAGGAGGCTGAGATCTGAGAATCATATTTTGAAGCCAGCCCAGACAGAAAGTCCATGAGACTCTTATTTCCAGTTAACCAACACAAAGCCCAAAGTGGAAGTATGGGTCAGGTGACATAGTGTCAACCTTAGGTGAAAAATCCAAGCATGAACAAATGTTCTGAAGCTCCACTACTAGCACACACACAAAGATTTTGTGAACAGAAAGCCAGGCAAAACATTCCAAGAGAGTACTTGGTTCCTCACATCACTTTCACATCAATAGTTCATCTACTTAACAACCCATCAGCATTTTTTGGAATTTTCAGTATTTCATAGGAAATTCATTGGTAAGACAGAAGGAAAAGGAGCCAAAGAGCATCTTGAAGGGAATAAATTGCAGATGAGTGGTAGAGATAATATGTTCTCATCCTCATTAAGATGAGGAAGTAACCCTAAAGATAGAGATAAAACACCATTGGAGAGTAGAGAAGGGACTGTTTCAGCTAAGTAGGTAGTATTCATTGGAAAAGATATTTTGCCTTGGAAGGGTAGAGGAGATTTAGTGTGCACAGAACTTCTCTGACTGAGGAATCACCTGAGAAATGACACAAAAGGAACAACACATGCTCAAGACAAAAGGAATGATTGTGTTTAGGCTTGGTAAGCCCTACGTCAGTTCTTTCATTCATATATCCATTCCTTAACCCATCTATCCTACCATCCATCATTCATCCATCCATTCATCCATTCAACTAGCCACTTAGGTCTTCATCTTTCCACTCAATGTGTATTACTGAGCAGTTGGTATACAAGAGGCTATTATGGATGGGATCCCATAAATTGTTCCCTACCTACAAAAAGTTTAATTTTAATCCAAGAATTCATATACTACACAGAGACTAATTAGATAGTGCTGTGTGTTTGTGTGTGTGTGTGTGTGTGTGTGTGTGTGCTAGTCCTGGGGCTTGTACTCAGGGCTTGGGTGCTACTCCTGAGTATTTTTCTCAAAACTAGCGCAATAACACTTGAGCTACAGTTTCACTTCCAGCTTTTTGGTGATTAATTGGAGATAAGAGTCTCATGCACTTTTCTCCTGGCTGCCTTTGAACCACAATTCTCAGATCTCTACTTCCTGAGTAGCTAGGATTACAGACATGAGTACTGGCACCCAGTTGACAGTGCCTATTTCAATTACGGTTTTGAAGTTCTACAAAGGAAAAACACAAGCTGCACAAAAGCACAAGCCAGTCGGTAGTTTGAGATGATGTGTCAGGTGCAGAGGAGAAATCCTGAGAGATAAGCGGGAAAAAGTATGTTGAAGCCAGAAGAGCAAAAGACTTTTTATTCCATGCCAAGGAGTTTAGAATTTAATCTCTCAATTTTCCTGAAAAACAGCCCTCAACATTAATGCAGGTGTTGCCAGCTGATGATATAGTGAAAGAGCTTACACTCTGATTCAGAAAAATTTGGCTTTGGATCCTGCCATGCCAGCGAGAAACCAAGTATGTTTCAGTATGTTTCTTAACTTCTGTAAGCGTCAGTATTTTATCTTTAAAATTTAATGATAATACTCTCAGGGAAAGCTAAGAATTACCTTAGTACTGTGTCTCCCAGAGAAATATCTCTGGATGATAATTTCTCTCCTCTTGTCACATAGAAAACTTTGATGCTTTGGAGTCAGGTGCCTTTGTCTAGGATCACCCAGCTAATAAATTAGCACTGTCTAAGATCCTTTCAATAGACTCTGAAGCCACAATGTATGATTGCATAGAAGCTAGGTCATCCCTAATCCACCAGAGATTCACTTGCAGCATGTGAAAACTAAGGAAAATAATCTACGTGATCAAACCAGTATGAAGATACTTCCTTAGCAACATGATGAAGGTCTTTCTCTGCTAGTTATGTGACTTTTTTCTCAAACTTGCTTGTGTAGGGAAATTCTTGGAGAAATACATATGTATGTATATATGTGTAGATATGTACATATATATACATATGTATATACTCTCAGGCCTCATGCTGGATATATATATGTATGTATGTATGTACGTATTGAAAGATGCTCTCAGTGACTGAGAAAAAGAAAAAAGAAAATGGAGCTCACTGCATGTACCTGATGCTCACACATGCTCAGTAACTACTTTCTTGCTCATTGCCAGTGCTGGTGCTCAGCGGGACTGAGAATCAATAGCACCTATCGTTGTAAAGATGAGGTCACCTGACTAGCAGCATGGCTACACGAGGAAACTTGTGAGCAATGCAAACTCTAAAATACAACCAGAACCACTGAATCAGAAGCTAGAGAGAGAAGATTCAAAAAGATTTTTTTGGGAGGGGGTCTGGTCGTGGGGCCTGAACTCTGGGCCTGGGCGCTGTCCCTCAGCTCTTCAGCTCAAGGCTAATGCTCTACCACTTGATCCACAGCGCCACTTCCGGCTTTTTTCTTTTTGCTTATGTGGTGCTGAGGAATCGAACCCAGGGCCTCAGGCATGCAAGGCAAGCACTCTACCACTGAGCCACCTTCCCAGCCCTCAAAAAGATTTTTTAATAAGGCTCCTCTTGGGGATCCTGATGCACCCTCAAGTTTAATGTCTTTGTTCTCTCTTTTCCAGGAAGTCTTCCTAGAGTTTTCACTAGGAATCTGGGAGCATTTGGTGGAGAAAGTCTTGCAAAGAGTATTAAAAGAATAACATGGTTCTGGTGGTACAGCCTTGAGCACAAAAGCTAAGGGACAACACCCAGGCCCTGAGTTCAAAGCCAGTAATGGTGCATGTGTGTGCATGTGTGCATGCGCACACACAAATACAGACACACACACGAGAAGGATGGTGAGACTGCACAATTAGAGTAAGGATAGAGAGGAAGAAAAGCAAATAAGAAAGAAAAAGAAGAGGAGGCTCGGTATTAATGGAACATGAGTTTGTTTTCTTGCTCTAAGGAAGAGTGACTCCGCACTTCCCCCCTGTCATGACAGTTCCCTAGCTTAAGCAAACTGGATTACTGTTGCCACTAGCTGTGTGACCTTTGGCAAGTGACTTCACCTCTGAATTTCAGTTTCCTGAACTGACAGATCTCCAACAGTTCCTTTGCATTTAACTTTCTACAATTCTATCAAAGGAATGGGAATTTACTCGGACATGTGGAGTGATGCCTAAGCATAAGCATCTCCTCTTCTGGGAGACTTCTGGGGCTGCAAAACCTAAAACATAGGGGCTGCCTAGGGACCTGGAGTAAACAACTTCCTTCCTGGCAGGTTGGAGCATCCTGAACAGAGCAAAGGGAAATTCCAGGCCATCTGGATGTGAGAGAATTGTAGTCATCTACCCATGTTACAGGAGCCTGCCTTCCGGAGATAGCATTATGTCACTTAATTGCTCATTATGACCTGGAAAACTCCTCAGGGATTCTAGGGGTGGGAGGCGTTAATGCACCAACTCAGGCCTTCTTTTCCTGTCCCCCACAGGAGGTCCCCAGCGGCTAGTCAGCCTTCTGTCTCCAGAGTCAACCTGCAAGGTAGGCTATGCCCTGAGATCTTTTTCAGTGTTTCAAACTACACATGTGTCACTTATTCACAACCAAACTGCCAAATAACGCAGCATTCCTTTGCCTGCTGTGGTTCTCACATATGTCTCTTGGGGACTTTTTTCAAGGTGCTTGGTGCTTCACTTTGTTTCACTGAGAGGACAAATTACAAGCAATAGTAAATAATTTGAGAATCCAATGAACAAGTGGTACTGATGGTTCTGATCAGGAGCCTGAGGCAGAAATCTGTTGAGAGTACAACTTGACTTCAGCTTACTGGCTCCAGTGAACTCCAGGAAAGCTAACCTCAAAGACCCTCAAGGTGTGCACCTTGGCCCCGAGGCTCCCAGGGGCCTGTTAGTGGTTTCCCTCTTAGCGTCACCTCCAGATCCCACTTGAATCTATATCCTTGCCAGGTGTGAAGCCAAAGGTTCTTTCCAAGTTACAAATCATTTCTATTGGAAGTCATCCAACGTTGTTCCTTCAGGGTGTTTTGTGTGTGTGTGTGTTAAAAAACCTTACCTCTCAGCTTCCAGAAGAGTAGATCCGCTTTTTCTGTAGGAGTGAGAGCTGCTGAAAGGAAAGGCCATCTTGAAGGAAAATCATAAGAATGTGTGTGTTCAAGGCACATTCTTCTTGCTTAAAATACAACCAGGTAGATGCCCTTTAAAAAAAAGCCAAATGGGGCTGGGAAGGTGGCTCAGTGGTAGAATGCTTGCCTTGAATGCATGAGGCCCTGGGTTCGATTCCTCAGCACCACATAAGCAAAAAGAAAAAAAAGCCGGAAGTGGCGCTGTGGCTCAAGTGGTAGAGCGCTAGCCTTGAGCTGAAAAGCTGAGGGACAGCTCCCAGGCCAAGAGTTCAGGCCCCACAACCGGACCCCCCCCTAAAAAAAAAAAAGCAAAATGGAAGTCTTTCCCTTGAACCTAACCGATTACTCTAGTGTAGGCTTCAGCAAAACAACAAGGGAAACAATTAAGATGTACTCTCATACCTAAACCACCTGACAACTAACACTATCCATACAATTTCTATTTCCAGAAGAGCTGCTCTCATCTCTTTATTCTTATGATCTTCCTTACTTGGATGTTGTGTTCTGTTCCTATTCTGACCCTAAGTATCATAGAAGTGCTATAAAAACCTAACTTCTAAAAGAAGGGAATAAAGGCAGTGGATTCCTTTGGCTCATTGGCTTCTGAAGTATTTATGGTATATGCTTTTAAAAATGTATGTATAAAACTGAAAACAGGAATAAAAATAAAAGAAAGACATTAAATAAAGGTGAGTTTACTCCAAAGCTCTATGATATGAAATAAGAAGTAAATAATACTCTATAGACTTCAAAAACCTGGGTGCTGGATGTACTGTTTCCTTTAGAAATTTTATAAAAAGAAATAGACTGGCTTAACATATAACTAGTGTTGCATACCTGGAGATCAAAGGAGAGGGTTTTGAAACTTTTATTTTATCTTGATGGCCCACAAGAGAGGGACCATTGCTAACCTTTGGGTTTGCCAAATTAACTAAGATGTTTTTGATACTCATTGGAATAATTAGACTATATTTTTCTATTTCTTAAAAAAATTCTGACACATATTAGGAGAATGTGTGTGATATTTGTGGATCTATAAATTAAATCCTTAGCTAAGAGTCGGTTGCAAAGATCATTTTGTGATTATTGGCATAGTAGCTACAGCTTGCCAACTAGAGTTTCTTTTGCTATTTTTTTAAACAATGGAGTAAAGAAATGACAATAACACTTAGGCAATTTGTTTTTGTCTGTCTTTGTGGCAAACTACAAAAATCCTGGCTTTTTATTGGGAAGAGACTGTAGTGGTACCAATTATTACGTAATTATGGGTTTCAAAATCTCCCTTAACAGTTAACCACAGTCAGAAAAGGAAGGAGGAGCCACACATCCCGTGTTTTGTTCTTATTATCAGCTTAAATAAGTCAGGCAGATTTTTCCTGTTATTTTAATATTTATCGGCATATGACAAAGAGGTGTGTTTAAATAGAAACTTTAAAGGGGAATGAAAAATAAATGGCTCAAGCAAACAGAATAGAGAGCCAGAGTACTGCTTAAAACATACTTTTTTTCCATGACAGTAAGATCACGTTTTCACTTATTCTAAGTACTGAAGTTGAACGCATGCATTTCAATATGAAACCTAAGATACAAGGTACAAAATATTCACTAGAAATTTTACAGATTTAGCAACAATGTAATTGATTAACAAAGCCTGACTGCTTTAGATCACTGTACTCTTGTACAAAAGTAAGTTTAAGACAAAGCCAGATCTTAAAAGACTGCTCCTCCTTCCCTCCTTACCCTCCTCTTTCTGCTCTTCTATCACCTTTCCCTTCTTTCCCTTCTTTGTTCTTATTTCTTTATTGATATAAACAAAAGAAATAAAATTCATTGCTTAAAGTACTTGTCAGAAGCCAAGGTTAAGCTGATAAATTTATTCTTACAAAGTGATCATTAACTGAAACAAGCGATGGGGATTATAGATCTCTCTGTCTGAAATACCTTTCTTTTCACTGTTAAAACAATTCATAGCTGTCCTGATTCAAAAGAAATTTCTCTGCTTTTTGGCATAATTGCTCCATTTCTTTTTACTGTGGCAACAGTTTGATTCTAGGATATGCTATGATTTCTGGCTGGTATGTCTCTCTTGGAGCTACACCTCATCTCTTTATTCATGAAGGTGCTTAGCATAATTATTTCCACATAGTGGGAACACAGAAAAAAAATATTGGATTTACCAGAGAACTACCTATTTGGACTTTATCTGCAGGCAAATGCTGATAAAATTGCAGTTTAACCATAAGCTAATGTTTTTATCTTTATGGCTATGAAAAGTATCCAGTTGTCTTTTTCTTTTGTAATAAAAATCAATTATTAGCCAGGTGATGGCAGCTCATGCCTGTAATCCTAAAAATCAAAGTTCAAGGCCAGCTGGGGAAGAAAAATTTGTGATACCCCTCTCAACCTACAATTGGGTATAGCAACATGTGCCTTTCATCCTAAGCTACATGGGAGGCCAAGATTAGGAGGATCGAGCTTCCAGGTCAGCTAGATCAGAAAAGTCCAGTGGATGCAGTGTCAGGCACTGGTGATGGAAGCCTAAAATAGGCAAGTCGTGGTCCAGGTGCACACCAGGGCAGGAGACAAGCTCCTAATTCAAAAACAAAACAAAACAAGCTGAAACTAAAAGGCCTGAGTCAAAACACAGCCTCTAGTTCAAACATCAATACTACCAATTAAAAAACCAGCTATTACATTGAAATTAAAAGAGCTTTGGAGCACATTCCATAAACTGCTTACATAGGCTGATGTATTTATACATATTTTGAATAAAAAGTTAAATCTGAGATATTAGAACTTTGACCTGTGAGTAAGAAAGCCAAGTTAAAGGAAAGGCAAACTTTACACCCAGAAAGAACAGTGTGGAAGCCATACACCCTCAGGTTGAGGAGAGCAAGGCTGTAAATCCTTCTGGGGTGTTGAAAACATGAACATTGTAATATTTTTAATGAGCCTTCAATCTGTATCACAGCTTGCTTTTCCACAGGCATAAATTCCAGGCTTTTGCCATAGGGAACTGAAGGGTTCAAACAGAAAGGGAACGACAACACAAAAGAATCAATGAAAGAAAACTGCAAGACTGGCACTTGAATTCTGCCACCAATACAAATTCAAAATGGAAACACATTTTAGCAATGCACCTCCCTGGAATTATTTTCAATAGACAAGATCAGATACTATTTTATAAAACTCAGCATGCATACACACATGTGTATGCACAGGTAATCATCTGTGTCATCCATCCTGCCACTTTTCCAACCCACTTATCCTTTGCTTTTGCATGCATTTCATTAGTAGTTACAAGTACTCAAAAATTGGCCAAGAAGATGAATTATCTTGTGGTGACTGCCATTACACCATGATTCTTCACTTTATCATAATTTCTGAGTCATATAAATGTGGCATGATTTAAACCAAAAAAATGTCATCCCTATATTATTTGTGCAGCTAAAGTGACCTATGAGGTGTGATATCCTATACTCACATTTTTGCTCTAAAATTTGCCAATAAACATTACGAAGATTGTAACCCAGGAGTCTGTAGGTCATCATGAATGAGAACAAGTCACCTCAGCAGGATAACTAGAGGATTGCCGGTGAGACTACCAGCCAGCTGCAGACACAAAGTCTATCTCAGCTTGGGTATCCACAGCCTTGATTGATGGTGGTTTTCAACACTAGTCACTTCAAATACATTTCAAGACTCTATTCGGAGAACTGGGATGAGGCAGTATAGAGCTTTCCAGTAAAATCTGAAACGAGCTGGTCTAAGTGAGAAACAATCTTAATTAAGATTTCCAGTGCTCCAGGGGACCCAATTCTTCTAGTCTAAGTGTACGCCTTTCTGGAGGAGGATGACTCCACCAGTTAATTAAACAAAAGAAGAGGCCTTTTCCTAGGAAGCCCGTTTCTCCATGCAGATTCCTCTCATGCTAACCCTTGCCTTTGAGCTTCAGAGGGTGTACTAGATTCAGGGTCTCTTTGAGATGTCCTCCAAAGGCTCTGAGAAATCTGAGATTCTAAGCAATTCAGAAAGTCAAGACATTGGTTTCCTTCTCTTTCTTTGCCCCGGAGCTCCCAGAGCTGGAGATAAGAGGGAGACTGTGTATGGGCAGAAGGTTCTGTGGGAGCAGCAGTGATGGCCTGAATGCTGAGTGGTGTCAGATGACTGGAAATGAAGCCCAGCATAAGCAGAACCTTTGCTTGGTTTCTACATTAAGCAAGAACTGGCAGGCAGGATTACAACATTTATGGGCAAATAGGAATAAAATCAATTCTTGTTACCCAAGGCTGTGAACACTCACAATAAAGGAAGGATAGAAGGTAATAAAAATAAACAAAAAAAAAGTAAAAGGAGAAAAGGCAACGAAAACTAGAAATAGTAGACTATGTTTTACTCAGTATTTTGGATGCAGTGTCACCTGAATTATTGGGATAATTTTTAAAATAATTATTGGCTTAATTTCCCACCTTGGGAAGTTTAGGAAGCCTGCATATTAAACAACAGAGAAAACACCAGAAAAGTTCCAGTAATTCTGAGAATACTTCTTCAAATTTTCACTTCTTGATCATTATTTTTGCCCAAAATGGTCTTCTTTTGCAAATTTACCCTTGAGCATCAACACTGAGCTTATTTATATTGATTTGCAATCATTTCATATGTGTCTAAAATCAAGCATGGTTATTTACAAAACTATTAACAAGCCAGTTGAAGTGTGAATAGTTATAATGTTGCCCTTAAGCAAAATATTGCCAAAAATAACACCTTTCTCATTAATGGCTCATTAGTTCAAAATTAATTTCTAGATTTGGTATGAATCTTTCTTATTTTTTTGCGTACTTTAATGGAACCAATGAGACCCATACCACTTCATCTCTTATTAGCTGCCTGAAGGGCTGAGTTCATTCCACCAAGAATCCACTTCATGTTTTTGTTCTGCTGAGAAACACCATCCTCCACCCCCCTCCAGAAAGTTGGAATCATGCATGTTAGTAAGTATTTCAGTTATGCTATTGACGTCAATGGAGTCATTAAATAGATTGCTGGCCCTCCCAGAGGCAGATCGCTGCCAGGGACCTAGATACAGACACTTTCCTCTCCCTCCCTCCCTCCCTCGCACTCTCTTTCTCTCTCTTTCTCTCTCTCTCTCTCCCTTTTATAAAGACAACCATCAGGTTTTGCTGTAGCTGTAAGACAGAGAAAGGGGAAAGTTTATACTGTTAGACCTATCTCCAAACAGTTTCTTTCTTTTGCATTTAGTCCCAGCCTTTCTTTTCTCTTTGGTTACAGTCGGTTCAGTCAGAAAGATACCCAGAAATTGTTGCCTGAATGTTTTGTGTGCAAAAGCATCTCCTTGCAAATGAGACCATGAAAAAAAAAACAACAACGAGTCTTACCTTTTGCTCTACACAGCTCATCTTAATGTTTATTTGGTGGGATAAATTTCTAGGCAAATCACTATTGTCTGTTAGTAAGATTGTGTTTGCTATCTAGTTGCCTGAGTAAACAATTTACACACACACACACACTTTTGATTTTCTACCACCTCTGCATAGCTTTGAGCTCTAGCCTCTGGTCTTTGAATCAGCCTTTATGTGCAGCCAGCCTGGTGCTGAGCTGTGGCAGGTTGACTCCATAGTTTGGGGTGGAGGAGGAGCTGGGAATAAAAGCTTCGTTTCCCTTGGATGTCTCATCTGCTGTGCTCCTGCAAGAGGCTGTCCACGTGCGTGTGTCCTCCCAAACCCCAGCTGCTGCCCGCCTCAAGCCTGGTCATGCAGCTACCTGGTGTGTTGGCATGTCTGAGAAAACCCTTCAGGAAACAGCTGCCTCCTTCTGGGTGCTTCTGACAGCTCTATTTACCTGGGCAGCCCTAGAAGTCAGAGCCAAGATTCTTCAAACACCTGGACTCTTTCGTGTCCCAGGCTCAAAGTTAGGGAAGCTTCTATAGTAGATTTCTTCAAAGCTGGCCATCAAAGTCTGCCATAGAGCCTACAGAATTCACTTCTTACTTCAATCCCTTCCTTTCCCACCTTGCCCTGGACTTACCCCCACCCCCACCCAAGGAAGGGTACACACTTATCACCAAGTATGTATAGAAATGCCAGACATCTGAACATTTGGGGGGATCCTTTTATGTCACCTGGAAACACATATTCATCACCCCTTCTCTTCTGTCCATCTCCCTGCAGTCCTGGCTTTGAGGGATGAGATCACCATTTACCTTTTTATCTCTCTCAGCACCAACTGTAGGCAATTCTTTAGTCTTTTTTCTAGGCTATCCTTGTTTTTTGTTTTTGTTTTGTTTTATGATCCACTGCCCTCTTCTAGTTCAGTGTTTTGTCATTCTGTACCAAAACAATTTTGATGAACCTCCGACTTGGATTATTTTCCTGTTTTTCTCTCGCCCAATTCAGCCTTCATTCTAATTGTAATATTATTCTTCTAAACCAGGTAATACGTATTACCTTGTCTTGGTTTACCTTGGCCTTTACACTAAGATGAAAACTTACTTTAAAAAATTATCCTTAAATACTTGTTCTTCTTTACCTTCACCTACCTCGTTCTAATGGTCTTTCTGTAAACACACACAGCTAATAGCTAGGGCACTGAAGGTACTATTTCTGAGGATGCCAGGCCTGTCTGCCCTTTGCTTTTTTACAGGCTCTTTCCTCTCCCTGAGTTGTTCTTTCTCAAAAATATTACCCTCATTATTCAGCTCAAGAGTTTCTTGCATGAAAGCTTTATGTGTTCTACTTCTTAGATTCTGTGGTTAGGATTAAAATAAATGTATAGTCTTAATCAAGGGCTGGCGGCATAGTATATACTTAGAAAACATGACTTGGCTCATCTGAAAAGTACTTTTCTGATCCTTCAAGTCTCAGTTTTTCTACCATCTTCAGAGTAATCAATGTTCTTCTCCCATTCTAAATCAAGAGTGTACCAAGTTCAAATACTAGTTCTTTTTCATAGCCCCAAATTTATAGCACAGAACATAATAGATGCCCAATAAATGTTTATAGCATGGACGAGCCAAAGTGGAAGAATGCCCATATCTGAATCCAAAAGTGTTTAAAGGAACTAAGGTACATATTTGTCTTCGTTCAGGCTTGCCTAAACATCTCTCTACTAGTTCTCACATTGTGATGCCCTGGTTAAACCTGACTAAATACGATTGTGAAGGTACTTGAATAGAAATCTAGTATATCAGTGCAGCAAGAAGTGTCAGTGTTCAAGAAGTGGAATAAAACAAAACCACACGATAGAGTATTGTTCTGTTCATACCAAGTCCAGTGCCTAACATAAAATAGGTTCTTCAATAACATAATGAATTGAGTTGGGGATCTAGATCAATCTCTGAGACAAATTGCACCAGAGACTCAGTTTTCTCATCTGGAAAATGGGAATTTTCATAATCTATGGTATAAGATTAAATCAGAAAAAGCAATGTAAAATGGCTACAAGTGAGCTAGAGTATCTCTTTCAAATGGCAGCTCTAACCCTATGCGATCTTGAGACAAATGACTTAACAGCTCTGGGTTTCCTCATCTTAAAAATTGAGATGGGAAATAATGCCTATCTGATATGCAAGTTATTAAAATTAAATAGTGTCACATAGGTAAAACACTCAGGAACTTCCAAGACTGATGCTATTAGTCCTAGGTAAGCATGTGTCACTTAGCACTGATATAGCATGGTGAAGTTAAGAACCCAGGACTTGTTTCAGTAAGAAAGCAAAACAAAAGGCTCCTGTTGAGGTCTTTCTAGAAGATTCTGGTGTACTTCCTTTCCCAGTAATACAATCTTACCCACATCCATCTGCAGTTTCACTTTTTATGGTTTCAGTTATCCTCAGTCAACCATGGTTAGGAAATATTAAATTGAAAAATTCCAGAAAGAAAATAATCATGACTTTCAAATCACATACTCCTCTGAGTCACATGACAAAACCCTGCACCATACCGTTGTATACACAATGGGAATTATCCCTGTGTTTTGCAAATCATACTATTTCATTCACCTGCCTGTTTGCTCCGAAGTAGCATCTCAGCTATCCGACTGAATGCTATAACAGTACTCGTGGTCAAATAACCCTTTTTGTTTTATTGAATACAGTAACTATTGTATTTAGTCGTTGGCTGCTGTTAATCTCTTGCTGTCCCTAATTTGTAAATTTATAAATATAAAGTGGGCAAATGTATCAAGTAGGTATACATACATATCCTATACATACACATATAAGGTTCAGAACTATCTGTGGTTTCAGGCATTCATTGGAGATGCCTTAAAAATATATCCTTCAGAGATAAAAGGAAACTAGTATAAAACTTCCTTGAAGTATTTGTTGTTGTTAAGTTTGGTTCTGTTTCTAGTTCATTCTGGAGCTTTAACTCAGAGCCTCATACTCTCACTTGGCTTTTTCACTCAAGGCTGGCACTCTACCACCAGAACCACAACTCCTCTTCTGGTTTTTTGCTGGTTAAATGTTCTCCTTCTATAACCATTAAAATCTAGTTAGATAGCAATAGATTTAGAGCTGGAAAGCTGAGAGGAGAGAAGAGCAAGCAGGCCTGAGAAAATACTAAGTTTGGCTGCTTCTCTTAGTAGCAAAGTACAAAACTTGTGAAGTGATGCAGGATTCGGATAATTTAGTGAACGGAGAGCTAGTTCTTCTGAAGACTAGGAGGCTGTCACATTGTAAGATCACATAAATACCATTGTTTAGCTCATGGAGGTTTCATTTAAATCCAGCCCCCAGATTTGACACACGCTTCTTCGGGCCCAGGTATCTCAGCCCAGGCAGCTCAGCAGAAGCTATAAATAGAAGATGATGAAGAGTTGCCCTTTGCAGACAAGCAAAAAAAATCCTACTGACAGGCCCAGTATCAAGGAGGACTTCCATTCTTTTCGCACAGACTTCTTGCCCCCTCTCCCACCCACAGTTACTGTTGACAGGAGAAAGCAGCTCACACCCACCTCACCCTCTTCTCTCTTTAGAAGAATTTTAGGATAGGCCTGGAGAAGAAGGAACCTGGGTATTTGCTTAGAGAAAAAGGAGGGAGAAAAGGGGAGCATCTAAGTTTCCTTTTCTGCCCCTTTCAGCCAGAGACAGCATAGTCCTGGGGGCAGGGTGCATTCTGCCTGCCTGCTTCTCGCCAGCCCCTGGCCAGCACATTATAGAGTGGCCTCTGGAGCTGTTCTGGGAAGCCAGGAGCACTTCAGGGAACAGTCTTTCACCCAAGAGAAGAGAAACAAAGCAGGGACTGTCCCCTTGAAATAGAGAACAGGCAACAGAACTCACTGAATCTTCCTTTATTGTTTTGACTTCCTCCCAACAAGAGCTGTTGACAAGGACCAAAAGTGACCCTCGGAGTTTTTGTGATTTTCCTACCCCCACCTTGGCTGTGTTCACAAAGTGAGTTGGGAGTATGGTAATCAACCAGCTCCTTTGATTTGTGGAGGCAGCAAAATGGATTCTGCAGGATTTCTCTGCCCCCAGTTAGAATTTGGGCCTACAGTCTTCAGGGCCTACTTTGGCTTATACCACTAGAATGACAAAACAGTCAATTTACAAAGCCTCACATGCCTACCTTGGGCAGCTGGTAGAGAAAGGCATTCATAGTTATCCCATTCATGTTGCGTGCCAGGGACCCTGTACATAGAACTCTGTGTCTCCATTATTGCTGTGGCAGATTCACATCTGTTCCTATTTCACAGACTGGAAAAGAGAGGCTTCAGAGAGAATACAGAGCCAAGTACATCATCAGCAAGTGGTAAAACTGAAGCATGAATCTATAATTCTGGAAAACCATGCTGTTTTTTCTAGTGTCTCTACCACATTGTCCCTGCCTTTGGTCTATTGCAAACCTTGAATACCATAGCCAATAGAACAGTAAGAATGGTAGGAATGTCACAATGGGAGAGCAAACAAGATTACATGATTATCACTAACCTTAAATTATTACCTAGGAGAAGCCTCTTTTTTGTTGTTGTTTTCATTCTTAGTTGTTGCTGTCTTTCTATGTGGGAGGGAGCAGTACTGGAATTTGTACTAAAGGCCTGTGCCTGCTAGGCAGGTGCTCTACCACTTGAGATATACCTCCAGCCCTTTTTTTGGTCGAGTTATTTATTATTCAGATAAGGTTTTACATTTTTGCCAGAGTCATGATTACATGCAATATTCCACCTATGCCTCCTGTGTATTGGGAGAGGCATGCATCACTATGGCCCACGTTAAAAAAAATGTATATATTGTTAACAATCATTGTCATAGTATTTTTATACAAACATATAACACATATTGATCATATTTACTTAGATATAGCTTTCTTCTAAGTAGTTCATCTCATCTGTTTTATTCCAAGTAGCAAGAAAGCACCTAAGTCTTAAACGTCTCTTATGTATTTATTGTTTATTTATTTGTGCAAAAAGCATTTATTAAATCCCTTCTGTATATGAGGTACCATGTTAGCTGCTGAATATATGATAATAAAGGAAAAACCTAGAGATTCATAGTTCAAAGCCATCTTTAATCAATCAGCAAAATACTAGACTGAAGGTGTGGCTTGAGTAGTAGAGCACCATTTAAGAAAGAAAGCTAAGTGAATGCATAAGGCCTTAAATGAAAGTGCCTGTGTGCATGTGCACGCTCACACACACACACACACAGAGGCAGGCAGGCAGACAGGCAGGCCGACACAGGAACTAGACTGGTTGTGTTTAAGTCAAGTCTAATGTTGTTCCTTTTCTTATGACTGCAGATGAAGCAGATTCAGTAGCTTTGGACCTTGGTTTTCACATCTATTCCACACGGAATAGAAAATTAGCCAATTGTATATAAAGTGTTTTGAGCAGTAGCTAGCACACAGAGAGCACTCAATACATACTAATTACTTCAAATGTGTTATCGCTTCTTGACTATTAATTAGCCTGTAAGCCCAGACCTGGCAGAAGATAGATGCTTCAGAAGTATTTTATTGAATAAAGAATGAATAAGAAAAGAGAGATAGTTCAACAAATAACAACTGAAAAAATAAAAATAAGAAAAAGAATTTCTATCCTGCTCATGGAAAAGGGGGTTTCTTGAGTCAGGGGTAGATATTTGATAAGGAGGAGTTTGCTTCTAAAGACAGAACTGTATGGCTTTGCAACTGCCCGGCTGCTCCAGCTTTGAAGAGCCTGAAACAATGTCCATGGGCAAAAAATTTGCTTCAAAATCTGTGATACCCATCTGGATTGCCATCTGTACAAACAGAAAATAGAACTTACGAAAAAGATTTTTTTGTTTGTTTTTCTTTTAGGCAATGTGAGTGTTTCTCTTGCAACAAAGGCAAGCCCAAACCTCTGAGTTCTTCATTTTGGAAGGACAGGTGCAGTGGAGCCAGCTGCCCTACCAAAACACTGACTTCCATTGCATCCCTGCATTGCTAGCAAGGTCTCAAAGGAACAATGGCTCTGAGCTGGCAAGTAAAGTCACAGCCTAAGTGTAGGGCATATGTAGGGAGGGGCTTTGCACATAGTTTTGTAAGCTTATAGACATTCCATGCCAAAGGTGCCTTTGCTTCTTGCAACTCCACAGAGCACTTGCTTTGACGGTGAGTCTTGCAGTGGGCTGAGTGCCCCAGCTCTGCATGGTTTGTGTATGCCTCAAAACTGGTTTGTTACTTTTTTGTGTCTTAGGAAAGAATAAGGGCTCTCTCCATGATTTTTTTCATCAACACAATGGGTCTCTGTTCCCACTGACCTGGTTTTCCATTATTACTTTCCTCTCTCACTGCAAGCCGGTCTTCTCCCAGAAACCATTCTAGGTCTTCCATTGATTTACCCCTCTATTCATGCTCCTCTTTCCCAGCCACCTTCCATATGGTCTTCTTAATTTAACTAAAAGGCTCTGGAAAGCTTCCTACAGCTGATTCAGAACAATTTCAAGAATAATTGTCAAGAATTTCGCATTCAATCACATTGGATTGGACTAGCATATTCTGCGTATTCCTGCATCATTCATGTCAGCAACTACAGCCTTTAGTTATGGCTTAGTCCAAGGGTAGGGGTGCATATCCTTGTGTATAAGATTCAAACTCTTAAATTTGATACATCTAGAAATAAGGAATAAGGGGCAGGAAAGTAAAGACACTACCAGTCAAGACCCTCTTCTTTATTTCCAATTTAGATGCTAGCCAAGTGTGCAAAATATTTTTATGGCAATACTTCGATGCACGTTTATGATTCAATACTGTAACATTCTCAAGTTTACACATCAGGCTAATTGTTACAGGGACCAAGAAACCAACCACCAAACCAAAAAAAAAAGAAAATCTGTCTTGAGAGTCACTAGAATTATACCTCATTTTGCTATAAATAAGCTATATAAAATCCAAGAAAATAAAAGTCTTTCTGACCTAGACGTTATTTCAAAACACAAGAAAATAACCATTCTTCTCAGCTCACAGAGTTGTTTTGGAAACCAAAAAGTAATTAGGAAGATCAGAAGTACAAAGGATTGCTAATTTGAATGCCTTGATGGAACCCATAATGTGACACCACAGGCTCACCCCTGTTTTCCTCACCATTCCCATTCCTGAGAAAAGAGAAAATCTGGGACTTTGGCCATCCAACAAGGCCAATCTGTTTATAGTCACTGCCTGGAGTCCACAACCAATATCTTAGGTGAGGGAAGGGGTTGGTGAAAGTCTTCTTTATATACATTACTGATTTTCACAGAGTGATGTTTAAAACAAAATTTAGAAATTTGAATGTCAAATTCACTGGGTCATCTTTGAGATTTTTCTTCTTTCTCTTGTTGGAATATTTAAATTGCCCAATTTATCCTTGCCCTCTGAGTCTCCTGTTTCTGACTGACAAAACCCCCAGCCCTTTGCCGAATGCATTGTCACCAGGTTACCCTCCAATCCAAGTCTCTTTCCAGCCTTCTGCTGACCACAGCATCAAGCACTGGATCTACCTCTGAATTCAATATCTCCAGTGAAGTTTTCTAAATTGGAAGATATCTTAGACCTATTAAGCTTAGGTGGGAGAAAAGTCATATTGGATGTAGCTCAGGGACAAAATATTGCTTCCATGGAAAGTTGATAGTAGGTGGACTAGCAGTGGTAAACCTCAACCCAGAGGCATGTACCTTAAGACAGGTGCCAATGTGGCATCTTTTGCTCCCTGACAATGAGGATAGTTCACAGGTCTAGATATCTAGGCCTATGAGGACACCTTCCATGGACAGCTTCTACTTCCCATCTACCTTTCCATAAAGAACTGCTCTTACCAGATCACTACACAGAACCCCCTTAACTATTTTTTTGAGGCTTAAGGTTCTAACATCTCACCATGTTCCTCCTCTGTAAACCTTTTTGTAGAGGGTCTTGAATAACTAGCTTTTGCTTCAGTGGTGAAAACATTTGTCTGAATCCCTCAGCAGTGGAATATGCTTCTACTCTCTCATTCTGTGTGTTTGTGGGATGGCTTAATACTATACCCTTTAAGCTTCTGGGGGGCGGGAGGGGAGTAGGGAGTGGGAGGGAGACTCTCCAGACAACTCTGAGACTTTTCTTTCCTGCTTTGCAGTTGTAAAACACAGAACTGCATTGTAGTTTGATAAATCCATTTGGTTCTGTCCTCCTCCTGGTTCATTTGTTTGTAAAGATCTAGCCATGAAGCTTTTGTTTCAAACACCAGGTATGGGAAATGAGCATCAGCATGAGCTTTTTTGTAGAGTGATATTGGACACTCAATTAAAAAAAAAGAAACCTTCTATCATCAAGAACATTAACTCTCAGAAAGTCAATATTACGATCCTCTTTTTTTAACCAGATGAAAGTATGCCTCAACAAAGTAAACTAGCAAAAGAGAAACTCAGCCAGTAGGTATAGGAGCTACGACTTAAAGCCTCACTCTTCTGGCTCCCATCTCTATGTACTTGGCTCTAGCCCTAGGTATAGGTGCTACAGGTAACATGCACACCTATCTTAAAGGTGTATGTTGCCTGTTCTGAGGTTTATGTCTGCTATTCTAATCACTTAGCTTCCCCTGAACAACACTCATGATTTTCTGAGCTATTCTTTTCTCCAGATTCTAAAACTACAGACATGATTCCAGTAAAGACTGTTTTCACTTCCAAGAACAAGTCCCCTGCTCTGAAGGAATGTGGGGCTTGGGGTAGGCCATCTTGGCAGGGAAATGAGGTAAGGGAAAGCTTGAGGACATAGCAGAGTACTGTTCCTTGCTGGCCAGATATTCCCAGTCTCTGACATCACAAGGAGAGAGTCAGATTGCAGATCTATAGTGAAACTTAGGGCGTGCCTTGCCTCAACAGAAGGAGGCAACCATCCAGTTGTAGAGCAGCTCTGGAAAGTCCCATTTTATATAATTTGCTTTGTTCAACTTCCGACCTCCGGTGAAATTAGATGACTTAAATGAAAGATCACTGGGCTGGAACTCAAGAAAGTTAACATTTTAGTAGCAGTACCAATCAGGTAAGTGTGGGACATGGAGGTTCATCCTTTACTCTCCCAGACTTAGTCATCTTGTGTCTTCAAGACCAAAATCCAGTCTTATAGCATCTTCAAACTTCTAAAATGGCCCCTGGCCACAAATAGTTGGGTGCTGATGTTAGAGTGGAGACTTCTTTGCCAGAGAAGAAATAGCCCCTGAACTAGTAATCGAGGAATCTGGAATTCAAGCTCCACCCCCAGATCTTAGTCTGATTCCAAAACTTGATCTTCTTTCTAAAACACAGTGGGTTTTAGACTTTTGTCATTCCCTCTTGTAGCTGTCACAAGTCAATTGCAAGTATGCATCCAGTGCTCATGAATATTAGGGAAACACAAAATGGAAACACCAAATGTAAAGATATTTGCATAGGGAGGACGAGAGTATCTTGCATTAGATCCCTAACTATTCTTAAGGTAATTATTCCCTATATATTCTCTATACTTCAGCTTCTTCCTTTTGGTTCTCTTCACCTTTAAATACTTCATCTTGGAGTTGTAAGGAGGGTGAAATGAGTTCTCTCATGTAATATGGCCTGTTACAGAGCCATGAGTCCATCATTGTTGCTACTATATTTTTGTCTGCTCCTTTTGTGCCAGGAACTGGTTGATATTGGGTCTTGATCACTGACATTTAATAAACACTTGTTGAATCCAAGTATTTATTTAACAAATATTTAAAAAGCTTCTACTATGTGGAAAGCTGTCTGATTGGGCCTTGGTAAAATCTAAAACATTTTACAACTTGCTTAGGGTAAAACATAGAGCTTGTGTAAATCTTCTTTTTCTTCTTCCTCTTCTCTTTTCCTTTTTTACTCATCTGTCCTCTTCCGCCTCCCCCTCCTGCTGCTGCTGCTGTGCTGTTGCTGCTGCTGCTCCTCCTCTTCCTCCTTCTTATTCTTCTACTTCTTTTTCTTCATCATCTTTGTCTTCTTCTTTTCTTCTTCCTCTTTCTCTTTTTTTCTGCCTCCTCAATTTTTATGGCCATGTTTGTAAAGTGTCAAAGAACAGCAATGAAATTAACCCATATGTAATACTTAATAAGGTAGATTATCCAAGAGGAAGTAGGATTCACAGCATACTAATAGGAAGATTAGAATCTTAAAGGGAAAAATCTCTTAGAACTCTGAGGTCAGACAAGATAATGCCACCTAATTTTGAAAAGTTCTCTGTGTGTCACAGAGAAAGAAGAGGAAGAGAAAGAGGCACATTATCTCATTTGTTCACATTCTTGTTCACAAATTCATTCACTCTAAAAGCACCTGGTAAGTATTAACCACATTATGAATCAGCCAATGTGCTTGGTAGAGAAGATACAGGAATGAGTAAGCCAGTTTCTTCCCTGGGGGAGCTTACAGTCTTGTGGGGCAAACTAAAATTGATGTGTGATACATCATAATAAGAATTTGCCAGCAGCACAAATAAAGTTCTCTCAAAGCATACAGGAAGGCAGGTAGTTTGGAGCCAGGATCCTAGCTTTAGGTAGTAGGTGATACCTGAAAAGTTTACAAATTGGGTTTTATCGAATTTTAAAAATGAAAATTTTCCATCCATGGCTGTCATTTTGGCTCTCAACCAGCACATTCAGTAAGTACCCATTGCAAGCAAGGGCATCTGAAGACAGATTAATCTTGACTAGGCCCACTAGAACAAGGAAGGTATAGGTGATAGGCTCTGAGCACTACCTTAAGACAAAGTGAAAAGTATTAAGAATGCAGACCATCTGAAATACAGGGATAGGGGTCAAAAGACTGTGAACTATCATTGGAATGAAAGTCATCCTGAGGTTTCTTTGCAGGCAGGGAAGATGGGAGAGGTGCGGTAGGATTGGTATGAGAGATTGAGGAGGAAGATAGTTAGGGTTTTCTGTACCCAGCACATGAGCTGAGATTTGATTTTGGTTCAGCAAAGTGCCATAGATATTTTTCTAGCAGGATAATAAATTCTCAGCTCTGTATTTCTTAGGATGGTTAATATAGCATTGGCTTCTCTGATCAGAAACAGGATCAGATGGAGTCAGAAGATATTAGAGAGATCAGTGGATCCCATTTTGCCCACCAGTGAGCTGTCCGATCTTGAATAAGTTGGCAACCACTTCTTAGTCTTAGCCTCCTCATCTATACCATAAGCAAGGAACCCCTCCGCGCCCCCATTCCCCGCCAATACAACAGCAGCACTGACCACAGCACTTTTGTTGATAGTTGTTTTCTGAGTAGCATTCTGCTAGGCCATCTCCTAATAATGGATAAATCTCAAAACAACTCTAAGAGTACTTAAAAAAATAAAGGTAAAATTTCCCAAATACCTACCAATTGCTCTCTTAAATATCCCACAAGACAACTGAAGACAGATGCATGCAAAGTCTTAAACACAGTACTATGTGTAATAGTCCAAATTACAAATAAATCATCTGTCCATCAACTGCTGACTGGCTAGACAAAAGACATCATACCCATGCAATGAATCATTACTCAGCAATAAGATGCAAATGAGTAATATGCTAATGTCAACATGGAAGGACCCCCCAAAATTATGCTTAATAAAAGAAGGCAGATGTGGGATGCTACATATTTTATGGTTCTATTTATATGAAATCACATGATGAGGCAGAGGAAAAAATATCCAAAATGCTTACTTTATGAGACTAAAGCAAGGAGCATTAACAGTAAAGGTGCAGGAGAGAAAATGTAGGGTGAGAGAAATGGAATTAAACTGATTTACGGAAAGGATTTTACACCATAGCAACTCTGTTCAAAGCCACTGAGTACTTGAAAAGTTAAACAGATGGTACACAAAATCAGCTTCATTGTAACTATTTAAAACACCAAAACCAATTCTGAAATAGATATGGTTCATATGTCCACTTTCTAGATGGGGATATTAACTTTCTCAAAATCTTTACTGAGAAGTGAAGATTCAAAACTCTGTGTCCGAGCCTGAGTCTGTGTCCTTGGCTACTATCCAATACTACATGCTCCCTATGAGACAAAGTGGTTGTGAAAATGATATTAAGCAGAAGACACATAATTTTACACATTACGTACAGAACAAGCATGTATAATCCGCTGTCAAAAAGTAAATTTTTGCTGATTCTGAGCTGGGTTGAAGTTAGCCAGAGGGAATGAGTGGAGAGGCCTAGGAGAAAACAAAGCAAAAGGCTGTACCATGATCTAGGCTGGAAGGTACCAGGAATCTGCCCAGGGCACTGTCAAGAGAAAGAACAGAAGTTGTGGAAGATGAAGTCAAGAAAGGGTTATGTGTTTCCTCTACCTCACTTTCACTCTTCTATTAACAAGAGGAGACAAAGAACAGAATTCTTCCTTTCCTTTGGCAAACAGCTGACACACTTTCCCATCATAAACTTCGTAATTCAGGATGTAAAACCAAATTCAACAGCCCAACCCAGCCAGAAGGTTAAATAAATAGATGCCAAATAAATAAGGTTAGTTCCCCCACACCCTTTGCCCACAAGCCTCTACAGGAGATACCATGCACTGCTGCTCATTGATGTCTCCTAGTCAATTGTGCTTCCTATGGAAATGTGGAAGAAGGACTTATGCAGGGTTGAGTTGAAATTTTGAGGAACTAGTACTGTTCGCTTGTTTTGCTTTACATTTTCTAATTATAATACTCATCATTAATAACTGAATCACAGGTGAGATGGCATACTTTGTACTTCATCTTTAATTTAAAAGTACTGCTAGAACTCCAAAGCTATGTCTGCAATATATGAAGAGAACAAAATGGAACTTGGTGAAAGCTATTGAGTAGTAAGGAGTGGTGGGAATGGGAAAAGTGAGAGTAAATGAGGGAGTGAGTTGATCTGATCAAACTATTGTCTATGCTAAAAGTGGGGGAGGGACAGGAGCCCAAAACAGGTCTTTTCTGGGAGTGGAATACTAGTGGAAAGCTGAAGGAAAATGGAGGAGGTAAAGGAGGGAAAACATATCCAAAATGTTTCATGTAGCTGTGTGAAAATGAAACAATAAAGCTTGCTGAGATTAATTTGGGAAGAGAGTTTGGAGATGAGAAGGACAGGGAGGGAAAGCCTAATGAACATACACTGTATGCAGATAAGCTTGTGTCAAAATGACCTTGTACAAATAATTGGTCCTAATAAAAATGCAAAAGATATAGGCCAAAAAAAAATCCCTCAAAAGTCAGAACATAGCCTGCAGTCTTGGCAGACAGGAATAGGTGACTTAATTGGGTTTTTCCTACATTACTTTCTATGAGTGATATGCTGTGGTACTGAGGTACTTGCCACATTGTGAAACTTTATTATTAATAAATCCGCATTTCCCAAAACAAATAAGATAGCACAGCAAACAACAATGTTTGCTCTGTATACATTTGAGTGAGTTGCGTTTTCATTGTATCCTTAGGCAAGGCACTGGTGTTTCACATTGTATTGGTACAAAAAAAAAAAAGCAATGTGAGAATTTACCATTTGCCTATTTTGGCAACATAAACATGGGACACTTTGTGGTCAGAGTCAGGACTCCTCATTCTGTAGGGCTTGGTCGCAGGAAGATGGAGCTGTGAGTTTCCTTAGAGAGGACAATTTTAAATCTGGAAGTCAACATAACTTGACCCATGAGGTACAGAGAATTCTGAACATCCCTGGTTTCAATGACATGCATGTGTAATTAAGAGTTCAAGCTTGAAGTAGCTTGAAGAAATCTCAAATGTAGCAAAATTCAACCAATCAGTCAGAATGTGTACCTGGGTAACCAGATTCTATGCACTGAGAGAACATTCTATCAGTCTCATCCTCAAAGAGATCATACCCAGAGCTCTCAAGGATCATACTTAAATGTGAGGCATTTTACTTTAAATAACAATAAAAAGTGCTAAGTGGTATTTGTTTTCCTCAGAGAAGGCTTCCAGAGCTGCCCAACCCTTTCACTGGCAAGTTACATTCAGCTCTGAACCCAAACAATTTGATTTACCTCTATTACTAAGGGTAATGGAAAAACCACAAACTTTGGTGTCAGTAACTCTTTAAGTCTGCAACATGCATTGCCTATGTATTAGCTGGGTTGTAAACTCAGCCAGGAGGGTATCCATTTGAACTTATTGTGTACCTCAGAAACTGGCAAACTGCTTCAACTCTATAAACATTTGATATTGAATACATAATTTAAAGGTGAAGTTAGCCTGAGTCCTGATTCCTCATGATGAAACAGTAATCCGACCTACTTCATAGCAGCTGAGAGACGATGCCAAGGGTGATTGAGCATGAAGACAATGGAGCTTCCTTGCTGAGGCCCAAATTCTGGCCCGATGTTCATCAGCTTTGTGATTTTGAAAAAATAAGTACATAAAACAACCACAAAACTTGTGTCTCATCTTGGCATCAGTTTCATAAACTACCAAGCAAGGATAAAACTACTGTCTGTGTCTCAGGTTTGTTATAGGCAATAAATGAATATATTTGCATAGTTCTTAGACTAAAATCTGGTACTCAGTACTTCTTTTGTTGTTATTGTTTTTGTTTTGCACAGATCCTGGGGCTTGACCTTAGGGCCTGGTTACTACCTCTGAGCTTTTGTGCTCAAGGCTAGCACCCTAGGAGTAGAGCTACAACTCTTCTGGCTTTTCTGGTAGTTAACTGGAGATTAGAGTCTCACGGAACTTTTCTGCCAGGGCTTGCTTTAAACCAGGATCCTCAGATTTCAGCCTCCTGAGTAGCTAGGATTACTGGTGCAAGACACTAGGGCTCAGATAACATAGTGTGTTTTATAGACAGACTTGTTAAATAAAGATTAAATAGAAGCCAGGCACTGGTGGTTCATGCCTGTAATTCTAGCTACTCAAGTAACCCAGAAGCCAGCCTAGACAAGAAAGTCCATGGGATTCTTATCTCTGATTAACCACTAAGAAGTAGTGATGTGTGTCAAGTGGTAAAGCACCAACCTTGAGTGAAAAAAAACTAAAGGAACAGTGTCTAGTTTAAGCCTTATTATCTGTCAGCCTAAAACAAACAAACATTAAATAGATGTAATGATAAGGAGAAAATTGGGTTGGTATGAAAATTAATGTATTTTATTATTACAAAAGGCCTAATATAACCAATCCAAAAGATACTGATTAATTTTAAATAACTTTATGTTGGTTTCTACTTCCTAAAGAAGTACTTGACAAATGAACAAAATAAAATATAATCATTGAGTGCCCTGAATTTTCTAGGGATGTAGAGCACTTGTGGGTTAGAAGTAGGGGGAAAGATTCCAAGGACAGGGAGCTCAAGTTAGACTTAGATTAGGAATTGAATGGCAGTGGCAAAGACTGCAAAGGAGGTTTATAATCTGCAAAAACAGGAGGAAGAGATCAGGTCAGTCATGAGATGTTCCATCATCCACAGGATTTGGCTTCAGTTTTTAGGAGAATAATTTATCATGGTCCAGCTTTTTAAGTTACTTTGGCCAAAGCTCTGCTTTAGTTCAATGGCTTTAACTGTTCAGATGAACCCTTTGATAAATGTTTAGTGTGGGTGTATCTGTGTGAGTGTATCTGTGTATCATGTCTGTATGTATCTAATATTCATGATTTCTCATTTATTGAGAAAGTATTTAGGTAGATTCCCAGGCATTTTGTTGTACCATAGTAAGTAAAAATGGAAGTTATACTCTATTTGTCCTCATCAAAAATGATAGATTATACTAAGAAAATATACAATACACCCTCTCCTATCCTTTGAAGGATATTAAAAGGAGGCAGCAAAGATAAAATAATAGGAGGTGAAGGAGGATTGTTTAGATTGGAAAAGAGAAAAGGTCTCTCTGGGGAGGTGACATTTTTACATCAATTAGAAAGCTCAGAAGGAAAAGGACTGTTCCAGGCAGAGGAACATAATGTTCAAAGGCTTGTAAATGGTATATTGAGAAAGAAGGTCAGGATAGCTGGAGTGGCGTGAGCTGTAAGTGGCAGAAAGCAAAGTCATTAGACAGAGGCTAGATTTCCTGGGTCTTCTAGGCTATGACAAGCAGTTTGGATTAACCAATTAGGAGCTACTACAAAAACAAATTTGGAAAAAAATAGTCAGGAAAAAGTATCACAAATTTTTCATAAAGTTCTTTCTGACTTTAATTATATAATGTTAAAAATTATGGAGGATTGAGAAGAAAGTTAATGCAGTAGAATCTGAAAGCAATGAGATTCATTTGAGATTTTAAATCAGAAATATAAAGTGACTCTAACAATTGAATAGGAAACTTGAGGGAAAGGTTGGATGAGGGAAAACAGGAGAGAACAATGGAAGGGGTGGCATGGATCAAGATTCTGACTTATGGGATTGAATCCTGTTTGTGTAACTACTTAATGACAATGATAAGTGAAAAATCAATTAAAAAATAAAGTGAATCTAACAAAATACAACTGGATTTGCTGCAGTGTTCAGCAATTATGCTTCAATGACTTGACTTAATTGATGCTTTTTAGAGGCAGGGATTATTTTCAATGCCACAAGTAATAATTGAATACACTATCAACCCCTACAATGACCCATGCGCTTAATGTATGTTCATGAAGCTACTCTGGAGACTTGGCCACAGGATTCGCCATACTACCTCTCATCTGCCAGCTCAGAGGGAGGAGACAGAGAGTCAGCTCAAGAGAATGGCAGAAAATGACTGGTTGAGGTAGAGCTTTACATCTAAAAGAAGTCTAAGCTAGAGGCTTTGTGCTCATCTACCACAGTTGGCCAGGATTTTCTCTGTGAAGGGTTCTTTCTTTACCCAGGAATTCACTATCTGCAATCTCCATTGTCAAGATCTTATGAATGGAAAAGTGGTGCAAAATTGTTACTTGACTCATAATGATGTAGACTGGCAATAGTTAACATTTACTGAGCATTGGTTCTGTGTAAGATCAGAGGTAAGTGTTTTCATTCACAGTATCTCTCTTAACCTTTAACCAACCTAGCAAGATAGGTATCCTTCTGATCTCTGTATTACAAATAATAAAATGATCGTTTTTCTACAGGCAAGGAGCTAACAAGTAGAAAAGTCAAGAGTAAACATAAGGCATCCTGTCCAGACTCTAGCCTCTTTAAACAAGGATAAAATCAGGGTACATTCCTATGTGTTATCATATGTAGCTGCCATTTTATAAACTTAGAAGATATATGGTTTTATTTCTAACTATCTTAGTCTGGTTTCTACTTTCCCTTCTCAAGATGAGGGATTAATTTGTCAGGACTGGCTAGAGAATTTTATTCACATTTCTTTCTTTTGAGTCCAGTTGCTAGGAGAAAAGTTTGTGGTTCATTGACTTTAAAAAAGAAAAGACAAGAAAACTGATTACTTACAAAAGGCGACTTTCCACCTGAAGTCAGATGTATTGAAACATGTGATATCATTAAACCGTATGTTCCTCAGGATTAGTTATGACTTGACCTTTTCCTACCATGTACTTACAAATTGAAATACCCTTTAGTTATCTGATTCCTTTCTGTATTAAGTAATGAGAGGAAGTCCTCATGATGAGAGTAATTAAATGATCCTCTACAAAATAAGCTTTGTTATCCCTACAATACTAATATAACCCAATAGCTGGTTGAATGTCGATTCTGCCTACAAGTATTTAATATTTTATGTATAATATATTCATAAGCAGAAACTACCACTAGCCCCATTTTGAGGATCAAGAAAATTAGGTGGAGAGGTTTAAATATTTATTCTAAGGTTAAACAGAGTTACTGATAGGTAAATGAGGATGATTCTTCAGCCTTTGAAGTCTAAGTCATTATTTGGAAACTGATAGCGATGAATATAAATCATAACTTTTCTACTGACCAGTTTGAAGAGGAAGTTAATACACACTTTGTTTGGTTATCTAAGAATGATAGACCAATACACATAAAACACTAGATACCTGCCAGGTAACAGATAAGTGGTACTAATAGGTACCTGTCATTGTCAACTGAAGAGAGCTACAAAGTTAAACCACTATGTCATGATTTTGATGACTATAATCAGCAACCACAACTAACTGAGCTACTGAATTCATATAAAATATATTTTTCTCTTATTGCCCTAGTTATTCAGATAACCAGCAATACTTCCTCTTTCCCTCTATTTATTAGATATGATCTGTGCCTTAGCATTATCTCATACATAATAATCCAACATAATTTTAAGTGACATGTATATTTCTGTCCTTTCTAAGTCAGTTTGAGTGAAGTCAAGATATTTTGCCAATGACTTTAGGTACTAATGTTTCCAAAGGGCCAGAGCTCCCTGGGGGTAAGTTACAAACAAATTCAGCTAGAATATTCTGGTGACCTAGCTTCCTAGACCTGCCATAATAGCCTATTTGGGGAGGACATAGTAATTTAGTCCATTGCATTTGGCTTAGTGGTTCTGATTGTGACATATGATGATTCAGGTTTTTCTCATACACACACCAGAGTTTCACAGAATGACCTTTTGTGAGGTTCTTGAGGTCAGGCAAAGGAGGAGGGAGGAATAGCAGGGCTTTCTAAACAAAGTAGCTTTGTTTCTACACCACTTGCTTGGACAAGTGTCCCTCACGTGCAGCAGCCACTTGCTATGGGGTTGTTGGCAGAGTGACGAAAATGTGACAGAGATGAAGGGCAAATTCTGAAGTGCCCTGAGAATTCACCTTCCCTCCCTGGCACATGTGAAACCTAAGACTGTAGCTCAACGATTTCTTTCTTGTTCATTTTTCTGCCTCACGCTTTTCTTTTAGTAGGCATTTTGAAGGTAGTTGAACTGAATATTTATTGAGCATCTGCTGTGTTCATTGTATGCAGTTAAAGTTTTTTTGTTCTTTCCAAAGCCCTATTTTGTGTTTATTTTCTTTGCATATTGGCTAGCTTTATTAATTCAGGATGATGAGACAATAAAAAGAAAAAGGAAAAGAAAATGAAACCAGTAAGAGGGGGAAACATCAAAAAGCAGAGAAACTGGCAAGATTCACTGACTTAGAAAAGAAAGTGAGGAATAAAATCCAAACGGAAACTTTAGGGGAAAATCCCCTTGAAAGGAGAAGACAAAGGTACAGCCCGGGCTGTGTTGTGACTCATGGCTTGGCTCTGTACCTGGATGACACATTGGATGGAAAACATAGCTGGGTCCGAGAACTTTTCACAGGCCTCAAACATTCTTGGAATCATTTGCTACTTCACGTTGTGCACCTATTTTTTTTCTCATGCCGTTAAAAATGGAAATATGAATTGCTTACCAGAAATACTCTTGATACTGGCGTTTATTTGTATAGTCACTTGAGATTTAAAATTAGACCATGGACTTTAGAATATAAAACATGTTAAAGAAAGCAGGAAAGGATTTGTTTTTTTCCATAGCAGCCTCTCTGTCTCCTAAAGGAACAGACAGTTGGCAAATCTCAAAGAGGTCCTGCACAGGTCCTTGCAAGGTACAGGTTTAGCAGCTTTCGCACTTTTTTGATCATGACTCACAATCAGGCATATATTTTACATCCGTTCCTATACATCTAGGTGCTTTATGAAAATAATAAATTCTTAGCTTTGCTATCCATGCATTGTCTGCTGGTTTCTATTCCACTCCATTCTGTTCTGTTCTTTTGTCATTTTAAATAAATAATTGCCTAATTCTTATTAAATACATTTGACCACTCACCGCTGGATCTCTAATTTCTGTCCTGTCTGTAATCCCTTCTAACTTCATACAAGTTAAAATCCAGTGCAACCAATATTTAACTATCTCTCTTCTATCTTTTCAAAACCCTCACAGTTCACACTAAACTGTCTTTCACTTGCCTGCATATCATTTGTTACCTTTTCTCTGAGCACTTTAGGGTTGTACCACTCTCTCCCCATCAAGCTGTTGGTTGGTTTTCAACACTGAGTTTCTGATGCTTCCCTTTACTTGATCTTAATCATGCTATTTTGTGATGATCCATCTGTATGTTTCCTTCCCCATGAGATGCCTGGAAGGCAAAGTTATGTCTTATTTTATCCCTAAGAAATAGTCTAATGTCTGATACATGCCCGATTATTTAGTATCTTCTTATTGGTAGACACTTGGTATGAAGTGAGCTACTTTCTTGATAAGCTGTAGTCAGTCTATTTACCAAAAGTAAGAAAGAATACTTTGTGGAGAATTGTGTTGTAGTTGGGGTGGATAACCTTCATTAGATTCATTTTGTTTGCTGCTCATCAGTGGTAGTAAAGTAGAGTAGTTAAGAACTAAGCTTTTAGAGCTGCACAGAACTGGATTTTGAATTCTAGCTCTTTGGATTGCTGCTTACCAATGACAGTAGAGCAACATAGTTTAAAACTCAGCCTTTGGAGCTATAAAGAACTGGATTTGAATTCTGGCTGTCAGAATTACTAGCACTGTGACTTTTAGCAAGTTACTTGATTGCATCTGTTTCCTCATCTGTAAAATAAGAACAATAACCACTCTAGCTTTTGTTAAGATTGTGTGAAAAGTTTTAATAATATTATCTTGGTGGGGATTTACTGCCATATTTGGAAGAATGGCTGATATATAGTTTATTAAATATGTATATACAATACATATATACATGTATATGTTGACTAGAAATAAGTTCAATAATTTCAAGATTGTTGGATTCTCTGAAGTTCTACTATTCTATTGCTGAGTGGCCACATGGTGTATTTGATTCTTTCCTTTTCTCTATTTTCTTCTTTTGTTATATATCCATTAGTAGAACATCACATACCACATATAGACTCACAGATTCTGATCCAAAATCTTGATGAAAATGATGGAATATTTCAGTGTTTCTAGAGTTGTTTTGTTCTCCTCCTTCCCCACAAAGAGCTTGTGTAAGACACCTAAGGATGGAATGGATACCCATTATTACCCAATGTCCTTTTCTATTTCCCATTTCATGAATGGATGTTTGTATTCCAAGGTTTCATTTTTGGGCTTTCCCATTTCTAGTACTTGTTGGCTTTCAAACAACTTCTTGTGCCATACAATGAAGGTATTGTTTTGAATGGACATCTCTACATATTGTACTTCTACCCCAAGCCAAACAAATACATTTTAAATGTTGTTTTCAAACTCCCTGACTAGACAGGCAAAATAAAGGAATGACATTAGTTTATTTCTGTAATATGTTGAAGCAATAAGGAGGAGAAGATCTTCCAGTGAAACTTCTCACCTTGCCTTTATTTTCCCATACATTTACCCCAAAAGTTCCTGTATTATAAATATCCTAGAAGGTGCTTTTCAATAACAAGACTAAACAATTCACATTGTGGCTGCTTACCTTGCACTTTTTATAGTGTTAAAAAATAGGGTTCATGTACAAAGTTGTCTTATTACCCATCCCATTTAATATAAATTTACCCGGTGCAATTTCACTCATCACTGGAGTTAAGTGCATGCTTTATCATAAATTCTTCAGACATATACTAAGTGGGAAAATAATACAATTGAGAATAAACCTATAGAATAGCTATATTAATTTAGTGTTTTGAGTTTATCAGTTTATCAGTTCAGAACCTCTCATGATGAAGGGTGCATTTCTAGTTGTAGCGGAGAGTAACTTGCTGATTGAACTTTCTTCTCTTTCTCCACCAAGGAACTGAAGGCCATATTGGAATGGAAAAGCAGTATGGATGTTCCCCCTACTCAGAAATCTGTCAATTCAGTTAATCTTATTGATGTGAACCTATACTGCTTATTTCACATGCAAGAGAGATTTGGAATAACTTCTCTGTTCTCACATATCAGAGAATAGAGTATAAACTGCCACCCACACCTCCTGATTCCCCCTTCCAGAATGCTTTCCATTCCCAGTCACTCATTTATTCAAACATTCATCTCACATTTATCAGATGCCAACAGTGTGTGATTAACTGTGACTTCAAAAATGAATTCAGTGAACTTAAGGCCTTTATTCTACGTTGTGATTTTAGTTTTTGGTTTCCCAGAAGGTCTGAGTTCTGCTAGGACAACAGCACTAGGCCAGGGCAGTCCCACGTCCCTGGCTGGGTTAAGCAATCCCTATTGGCTATGTGTAGCCCCACTTCCCAAAGTCAAATGCAATCTTCATAAATAGGCTATATTCTACATCCTTTAATTTCTTTTTTTGGGAAAATACAGTACAGAGGGGTTACAATTACATGGGCAAGATAATTATTACATTTCTTATCAAGCATTGTTGCCTCCTCCTTTGTTACCCCTTCCCATCCCTTCCCATGCCCTCCCCCCAACTCTCCACCTGATCCTCCCCCCTCCCACCAAAGTTGTAAAGTTTGTTTTTCGATATAACGACTTGTACATCTCATTGTTGCAATGGGTCCACCTGTATCACTATTTGAACGATTTGTTTTTTTTTCCTTTCCCTCCACAAATTATACCAACATCAAATACAGTGAAAGCAGGGGTTATACCATGGGGGAGAGACATACAAAGCAACAAAGAAATAATCTTATAATATGTTAGAAACAATTGCATGAAAGAAAAAAAACATTTGAATACTTATCTTAGGATTCATTTCCCTAACATCAATTTGTCTGACCTTTTCTGCTTGACTCAAACATACATTAGTTATTGCAAATTAGGGAAACCATAGGACCTATGTTTCTTTGGGCCTGGCTTACTTCACTTAATATAATTTTTTCCAAGTCTTTCCATTTCCTAACAAATGGGGCAATATCATTCTTTCTGATGGAGGCACAGAATTCCATTGTGTATATATACATTTTCTTGATCCATTCATCTACTGAGGGGCATCTGGGTTGGTTCCATATCT